>NC_060117.1:752500-1052500 GCF_021155765.1 Diprion similis | reverse complement strand
AATTTCTACGAATCAATCTAACCTAAAACCTTGATGTCTAAACATAACCTATTCCAACTTGAACGCGATCGAAGCATCGCTTGATTTATGCCTCGCGTCATTGCATAAATGATTATTCAAGAAAGATGCTGAGGCGTAAGTTGCTGAAAGAAACATGGTGCAAGTTTCGTCAACGATCGCTGAATACAGAGAGTCACGTAAAACATTCCGAGAAAAATGAAGTCGACCTTTCGAGGGTGCGAAACATCGGGATCCTGGCGCACATCGATGCCGGTAAGCTTACAATTAAAAGGCCAGTTGACAAGGCGATGAAATTGACCAGAAGTGTTAAAAACTGCTGGTAAAGGTTTTTATTGTTTCGAACGTGTCATTTGGATATTATTAACAAGATTTCACACCTTTCCCCCTCCCCCGAGATCAGCTCTGAACTCTGTGATAATGAAAAGATAGAAAAAATTAATTTCACATCAATGTCCCATTTTGTCAACAATGTGAAGCGAAATACCTGAATACAAAATTGAAGGTGACAAAACTCTCTGCAAATAAGATTGTATAAGTAATCTCGGTAGGACCTTTACTTTTGCAACAACAGCCACGCCAAGTTGACAAATTTCGACAAGCGCAGCAAATATCCATTGTACTTGCCAAATTCTACGTTTTACTTACCTTAGAAAATGTGAATCAATATTCGTGTGGAAGCACAATACGATAAAAATATTTTATTATTTATTATGATTGTTTAAAATTAATCTCATTTCAATTGTTGATAGCACTCATGGCAAAAAATGTACCAAACTTTCCATTTGAATGGAAAACTGAGTGCCCATTTTGTGCGAGAGCTGCTTCCGAGCAATTTTTAGCAAAAGAAAAAAAAATGCACCAAGATAAACGTAAGTCCACTAGGCTCGTCCGAAGTCTCACTTTTAAAGATGAGATTATGAAGATTCCAAAGGAAGACTGGACTCATTCAATGAAAAGAAAGTTTCACGCATCAGAAACACTGATCTGGTTGCAGCTGAGGGTACAGCATATGAATACTCATTATCCTGATACTATGTGACAACATATTTATTCTAATTTATTAATTTTTCATGTCTGTATCTATGGTTATCCCATACGTGATTCCATAAATAATTGCATCGTCACCTTTAATTTTATACGGAACTATTTTGCTCTATAGCGTTAAGGAAACGAGATATTGTTGTAATACCTTGTACCTTGTCACCATCACATGGTTCAGAGCGGCTCTTGGGGAAGGAAGAGACCACAGATTTGTTAATAACATCCAAATAAAGCGTTTGAACTAATAAAATCTTTACCAACAATTCAAAACTCCCTGGTAAAAATTCCATTAGATGCGGATAGAATCGTAGAAAAAATGTGTCAACAACTGTGAAGAAACAGACAAAAAACTGATTTTATACAGTTATTAGCACAATTTCCGTACGTATCTATGTCCGTGTAACGGAAATTTTTCGAAGGATCTTTTTTCCGCCTAGCCCAGACATAAAAATTGCAAATAAATGTACTCACCCGATTGAAATGTAATCCAGGAAAGACAACGACGACCGAGCGGATGCTCTTCTACTCTGGAACGATCGGTAACATGGGTGAGGTTCATCACGGTAACACGGTGACGGATTACATGGACCAGGAACGTGAGCGAGGCATAACGATAACGTCTGCGGCGGTGACCTTCGGCTGGAAGGATCACAGATTCAACCTCATCGACACCCCGGGTCACATTGACTTCACGATGGAGGTGGAGCAGAGCCTCAGTGTCATGGACGGTGCGGTGGTGGTGCTGGATGGTTCGGCGGGCGTCGAGGCGCAAACTTTGACCGTCTGGAGGCAGGCGGACCGCTACGCGTTGCCGAGGATAATCTACGCCAACAAGATGGATCGCTTGGACGCAAACTTCGACTACTGCATCAGTTCCGTTGAGTCCAAGCTGGAGGTGACGGCTCTTCCCGCCCAAATTCCTATCCAGGACAGCTCCGGTCTGACGGGCATCGTCGACGTGCTGACGACGCAGTTGCTGACCTTCGAAAAACAGAACGAAGGCAAGAAGTATCAGAGGGTCGAATTAACGGAGGAGAAAGATGGCAGTATATGGGAACGCGCCATGGCGGCGAGATCCAGACTTACCGATAAATTGTCGGGCGTGGATGACAGACTGGCCGAATTGGTGATCGAGCAGGAATCGCTGGACAAAATACCGGCCCAGATATTGATGGAATCTATGAGGAGGTGCACGATAGCTGGCACAGGAGTTCCGCTGCTGCTCGGAAGTTCCTACAAGAACGTCGGGGTTCAGCTGCTGATGGACGGAGTGATACTGTATCTCCCATCGCCGGAGTCAAATTCCGCAGTAAAACAGTTTCGCTGTTTTGGCGAGAACCTGGCCGCCAGGGCGTTTAAGGTGGTCCACGACAAGCATAAAGGGGCGCTTACTTTCCTCAGGATTTACTCGGGCGCCTTCAAGCAGGGTCAAAGGGTCTTCAATGTTCAGAAGGAGAATACAGAGCAGTGCGGGAAGTTGTACGAGGCTCACGCGGACGAGTACAGCGAAATCGCGACGTTACAGCGTGGAAACATCGCCGCTGTTTCCGGTCTGAAGCTCACCACAGCCGGAGACTTGCTCACGACCAGCGCGGTCGCAGCTAATCAGGCCAAAAAAGCAATGCAAAAGCAGCAAAACGCGACCGACGAGGACGTCCAGAGTCTCTTTGGAACCGGTGCCAGGGTACCGAACCCTGTGTTCTTCTGCTCGATCGAACCCCCTTCGATCTCTTATCAAGTTCCCCTTGACATCGCTTTGGAGAAACTTCAGAGGGAGGATCCCAGCTTGAGAGTAACCCAAGACGCCGAGACGGGACAGACGGTGCTATCGGGCATGGGGGAATTGCATCTGGAGATTATCGCTGAAAGGATAAGATCAGAGTTCAAGATAGACGTTGACCTGGGACCCTTGCAGATAGCCTACAAGGAAACCCTGCAGACCGCGGTGAAGGATACTCACGTGACAAGCCACAGGATCGGCTCGACCAATCACAGCGTACAGACGACGATGAGTATCGAGCCGAACTACAAGGGCGCGGATATCCTGAAGCTGGACAAAAGTCCTGACTGCGTTGCACACACCAGCGCAATAAGTCTCAGGACATTGCAGCACGTGAAGAGAGGGGTAAACGCGGCTTTGAACATCGGACCAAAACTTAGCTGTCCTGTCATTAACGTCGGAGTAACTCTTCATTGGCTTGAGATAGGGAAAGGAACTTCGAGTACCATGGTGTCTGCAACGATCACGCAGTGCGTACAGAAGGTAAACACACTGCGAGTATGACGGAAGTATTTTATTCCATTTTTGCCGGAATCCTTATGCGTTCACCGTCGTTCGACACCTTCGACAGCGACTTCGGTTTTCTGGACCCTTTTTTCGCCGTCTCAGTCTTGTTTTTCTTCATCTCAGATTTCTTTCGCAGGCCATTCTGCCTCCCGGATTTTTCCACCTCGGACATCACTCGCATCTCGTTCAACGTCACCTCCAGACTTCTCACGGCGTTGTAAAACCTTTCATCCTTTTTTCGATTCCCGCAATTAATTGTACTTTTGACAACGGACTTGACTGATCCCACTTTGCCAGATGTTACAGGGACTTTATCACCGCGTTGTGACTCTTGAAAAATTTTTGTAACGGCTTCTTTACGTCTTCGAGACTTCTTGAGGCTCCATTTAGGAATCACTACTGGCTGCACGATTTCGTTCACTTGTTTTATTGTGTCCCCTGGAGTTTCGTATCGGGATTTCCAAACGTCCAGCCCAAAGTTTGGCTCATTGTCAGCCTCTCTATGCACGAATTGATTTTGCGTGTCGTTGATGTTATCCATCTTGTCGTCATTGGATCTGGTCCTGTTTCCGGTTGGTGACAAAGAGTAGCCGCAACTGTGGGCATGACTCCTGTGCAATTTCCGCCTCTCTCGACCCTGTGCAGTCACGGAACGCATCCGAGACCCTCCGAGTCTGGGAATAGCGAACAGCATGAGCCTCATCTTGTTCTTAAAATCTAGAATTTTAGATAGGCTGGTGTTCGTCTTGCCGAAAAAGTCGTTTATCAATTTTCCCGACTTGATCTGTATGTCTCTCAGAAAGTGGGAACGAATCAGATCCACAGGCTCGTTTGGCTCGCTCCTCTTCGTCGTAACTTCCTTCAGATGTATTCCCCACTTCAGCATGTAGTGGTGAAAAAACGCCTGACAGAGTTCGGGTGATATTTCCATGTCAGCGTAGTGTTTGTCGATGAAGTAAATCCTCCGCAGTCTACAATTGGCGAATATCGCCAACCTCTGAGTCGCCTTGTACCCCGAGTTGAAGGCCCTCCTTGTCAGGTCTTCGAGGTTGATTTCAAGGCGGTTCCATCCAGGCTGGAGCTTCACGTGGACTCGACTGATCACAGGTACTCTTACGCTCCCGTTGTTCTCGAAGCCCTCACTGGAGAAGTGGAAATGATGTCTGATTTCGTTTGTGTCGATAATCTGAGTGGGTATAAAACGGCCTCTGTAATGTAGAGTCTCTAATCAAGATTTAAAAGCTTGTCAGCCGAATTACCTGGACTTGAAAACAGCACTCGACGTTCATATTCTTGATGACAATAACGAGAAACGGAAGACGGATGTCAAGCAATTGCTCTGGAGAAGCTGGACATCCGATAAACGTGTTTCCATTGCTCGATTTCTCCAAATCCTGCAGTTCCACGATCTGTGTAATGTTTTTTTTTTTTTTTTTTTTCTTTTTCTTTTTAAATCAAACGAGTCGTCTCATTACTTGTTAGAAGAACCGTTCAAGTGAGGCTGACTTACATTTTCCAGAAGATCTGAATCCAATGTCTTGCGAACTCTTCCGGTCTGCGAGTGTCGCTTGCACCAATATTCCAGCGGCTTGTCGCTGATGCTGTAGAGTAGAGAAAGGTAGCCGGACGATACCATTCAGACAGCTTGTCATGTCTCTTGCCGTATTTCCAAATTTATACCGATACAGTACTGCTAAGAACAAGAAATTTTCTATCGAAAACAAATCTTCAAAATATAACGATTGGTCGTGATGATGAAACAAAAATTTTGCTCTTCTTGAACCGCGCCATTCACTCACATTTCCATCATTCACATCTTTAGCTTGATCTTGTCTTTTTTTGTGAGCTGGTCTACCTCCCAGCAATCAATGGAACGATTAGCTCGTCCGTAAAATGTATCAAGTCGATTTCAATTGCCAATTTTACAGCTCCTGCGAACAGGAGGAACGTCGCTTCTGGAGCCAATAATGCAGCTCGAAGTAGTGACATCTGAAGAGACGGTATCCCTCGTCATATCAGACCTGTCTAGACGCAGAGCACAAATACAACAGATCGGATCTCGTGGTCGAAGCAAGGTAACATTGATCTGTTGAAAAATAAAGACTAATTTCAACATGAGAGAATGATTATTTTTCATACTAAAACAAGTTACAAATTACACGTAACAAACAAACCTTCTAATTTTACAGATCGTCTACGCCCTGACACCTTTGTCAGAATTGCTTGGATACTCGAGGCACCTGAGAACATTAACGTCAGGCGCAGGATCATTTTCCATAGAATTTAATCATTACAAAGAGATGGGAGCGCTCGAGGAACGCCAGGCAATAGAACGTGTTACGGGATTTGCATACTAATAATGAGTAGTTCAAATAAATTAATTTCGTATAAATAGTAACTTATGCAACATACGTGAATAAATCTAAAAAAAAAAAAAAAAACTTATGACAATATTGTTAATAGTATTCACCTGTTAGATTTAAGGAAAATTTGATAAGGACGAGGTGAAAAGTGCGAAAAAGAAAATAATACATTGCAAACGCGATAAACTAAACAAAAATATATTGCATCGTCAATGGTGTGTACAATTTTCTTCTTTTTTTTTTTATTCTTTCTTTTTTCCTTTCAAAAAAAAACAAAAAAAAACAGGCGATTCAGGGGATACAAGACAAATCGTGAAGCATGCGCTCACGTTATGATCGTGTGAAATTGCGGAACTTTTAGGGAGACGAATTAAAATTACATCTACGTTTATACCAGATAATAATATACAATCAGGGAATACTGTGCACAATTAATAATATTGCAAGGGGGGGGGGTTAACTAGTTTCCGAGTCTCCGACCACAATTCGCACACGTTCCGTCAATCAGGATATAAATATATTAATAATACAATATTGCTAAAAGTGATCAGCGTACTATTGAATAAAAAAAGAAAAAATCCAAAGAAAGGTTCAATTCGTTTCTTCTCTTCTTCTTTTCCTTTCTTTAAACATTTTTTCCTCCTTCTCTACAGAAAATATCTCTATACAAATCGTAAATGGTATCGTGTGTACACAAGTATATTAATACATGGAGGGATTACTTTTAAACATTACTATTATTAATAGGTAATTATCGTGTCTAATTATTATTATTATTATTATTATCGTACAAATATTTATTGAGGCATGTTCGGGTTGCTGGTAGCGTTTTCTCTTTCCTCTTAAAATATTCTGCATATTTGGCAGATACTGCCGAGAAACTTTGGAACAGGACGGTGAATGATCGAAGAAAAATTGTTAATAGAAAGAAAAAAGAAACGATTTAGAGATCTGGATTTATATTGTATGTCAAAATAAATTTACATATGTATAGTATATAGATCAAGGCATGGCAGTCTTATGATATTGCGGTTATTTTACAGCACCTGTAGAGGTTGAAAGAAAAAAAAAAAGAAAATCTTCACGACCCCCCTTTTTTCACCCCCAATCATCTAATTTCTTCGATTTCACACACGTCATGCGTTTCTCTTTTCATTTCTCTCGTTCCATTGAGTTCTATTCTGAACATATAAGTATAAGATATAACGTATATTTAATTATATATTACGCAAAATTATTGGCATTCTCTTTATACATATAAAATATGTATAAAAATTGGAACAATTTCGAGGGATGAGCGTGAGCATATCTCGTATTATAATTTAACGCAATGCAATGGTGTTTATACACAATTCGAATGATCGAAAAAGAGAAGAGAACGATATTACATCACATTTTTTTGCTTTACAAAATTGTCGCTCTAGTTTTCTTACTTTCGTTCATTCTACTTTTAACCTAGATTCAAGGGTGATGGCCAATGCTTGAGCTTAAAACGCGTTTATCATATTTATATAATATACTGGACTAATACATTATTCAAAACTTTCGTCGCGTCTGCCTGCACATATACATAAACATATACACATATAGTATAATACGGTGTGTCGAATATCTATACATGTTTACATGTACATTACATATTTCATAAAATATAAAAATTCAGCATTCTTCCTCACTTATACCATAGATACATATATAATATTCAATATTGTTATCGTTAACAATAATATTACTATTAACCTCTAGTTTGTTTTAAATCCTTCAATAATTATAATTATAATTATAATTACAATTATCATTATATTATATTATATTATATTATATTATCGTATTATCACTCGCTTATAAACACGTGTTTCCGTTAGATTTTTTTTCTCTAGGGAAAATACCGCCACACGGCGAATATCTACTTTTCTTTTTAAATATTTTATTTGGATTCGAACATGGTGTTTTCAAGCACCAAGTTACAATTTCGAAAAAAGTGAAACCAAACGATAAACTACAGGATACGCGGCGATAATAAAACTGTATCTACTGTCATTTGGCTCGATAATGGATAAAAAATAAAAAAATAAAATAAAATAAGCACAAAAGATACGAAATTCGGGCAAAAATTGGGTCTGAGCGCAATTTTCTTTTTCTCCGTTTGTTTATCTACTCATCTATTCATCTAAGTATTGATTTATCTGTCAATCTACCTTTGTCGGAGAAAATAATACATGTGATCGTATGTATATCGAACAGAAATCGAATGGTGGGGTAGGGTGGGGGGGGGGGGGGGGGGGGGGATAATAATTTAAGCCAAGATTTTTGAGCGGCTTCTTAATATCTTCAGTCCTCTCTCTCGTTTCTAAGACACGTTATGCAAAATCGAATTCAAAGATAAAAACTGAGCCTCGTTCTCTTCGACTTTTCCTTCAACTTTTTATTTCTTTTTCTTTTTCTTCTTCTTTCTATTAATCTTTCAATATCCGAATCGTATTACGGACCAACACTTGCAACGCGATTAAAATTCGATTCTATTCTGAGAAAAGATAAAAAAAAATAAAAAAAAATGAAAAAAAAAAAAAATAGACACACACATTAAAATAAATCACGGGAAGAATAAATCTTCGTTATTATAAGATGATCAATCCTCGCGTGACTCGGCGTCGTTATCGTAATCCGACGTGTAGTCCTCGTCGTCAATCCGAGAGTCGTTTTGGTTGTTATCGTCGTCGGCCTGGCGTCACAAGCTGACCAACTTCGGTGGATTGGCGTCAGGGGAACTGAGATCGACGGCGGAAAGGTTGCTCCTCTGTTGGGAAGAGCACGACGGAATGAGGGGAGTAGAAACAGGCGTAAGTCCGGTTCCTCCCTCCATCAACGACTCAAAATTGAATGGTATGCCACTGGAGGGTGTCGTTATCGGCACGCCGGCAACTTCGGGTACGGTTTTCATAAAGGCCGGTGTTTCTACAGTCTTGAATTGCAGGCTGTCGGGTCTCTCCTTAGGCTCGTTGAATATCGGTAGGGAATTCGGTCTGTTCGGCTTCCCCGTCGCTATGGCCGCCCTGGGAATAGGTTCCGCAAAATCATTGTCGCTCTGTTGTTGTTGTTGTTGCTGTTGTTGCTGATGTTGCTGCTGTTGATGTTGATGTTGCTGCGAAGGCTGCAGTTCGATCGGTTTTATATCCGGCTTTACGTCCGGCGGCGAAGAGGCTCTCAAACGACAAACAGCCCTGTGCGCTTCCAGTATGAACTCCAGTTCATCCTTGGCTTGTCTGAGCTGCGTTATCTCGTCCTGTAGATTCTGCCTCTTTTGCTCCAAGCCCTCGGTTTCCTATAATAGAAGGAAAAAGATAAACGACCATGAGATTGTGTGTTTTCTTTATTTATTCATTATTATTAGTGTTTTTTTTTTTTTTCTCTAAATATACACGTACTTGTCATCGGTGCCTCTAAGCCATCTGTATGACTGTAATATATTCTCATTCCAAAGTAGGAAACTGACTCATTTCACCACAGAGATTTATCAGTCGTACGCAAAACCACCGATTCGTTTCTCTACTTCTCTGTGCAGAGTGATTAGTCCAAGTGTGAATCTTTTTTTTAGAATGGACTCAAATTAGATTAGACTCTTGAGTGTAAAAAAAAAAAGGATACATTCAGGAAACAACAAACTTCAAAAGTTGAGTAAATCCAGAAGTAAATTTATACCGTCGAAGATAAAATTTGCTTGCGATACCGAGAAGCATGGATAGGCAGAGTGTGCGAAAAAAATTTTCATCGACCGCAATAGAAAAAATATTTGGAAGACAGCGAGCGTTGCTCTTACCTCAAGAAGGGCATTGGTGTGATCCATCCTCCGCTTGCGGCACCTGGCTGCTGCCATTTTGTTCCTCTCGCGCCTGACCTGTCGCCGTTCCTCCTCTTCAGGACTCATGCCGACGGTCCTAGTGGGCCTTCGTCCACCCATGTTGCGCCTTGTCTGTTGCGGCTGATTCGGTGACTGGTTGTTACTCGTCTGAGTCTGAGACTGTTGTTGATTATCGACAACAGGAACAAGCAGGCCGTTGGCGTTTACTTGCTGATGATTATGGTTGTTGTTGTTGTTGTTGTTGTTGTTATTGTTGTTGTGGTGATGACCCGGGTTTTGAGTTTGGGCCGGCGTCGGCTGCGAAGGTTCTACCAAAGGCGGTACAAATCCAGCCTCTCGGCTGTGAGATGCAGACTCGCTTGTGAGTTCCAAAAACGTTTGCTCTATGCTGCGCAGCGTTGTAGGTGTAAGCGTTGGTGTTGTTCTTGTCGGTACTCCGCTGTGAAGACCGTCGAGCGATACGAGCTGGAATAAAAAAGGAAAAATATTAATTTTAATAAATTGACGGTTCGATTGGCGAATGAGATAATTCAATGACAACATATTTTTCCCGTCCTTTCAATAAAGTATTAAATCTATCCTCGCTCTCCTCATTCTTTTTTTTTTTTTTTTTTCTTTCTTCAAATCAATTATCATTTCAACAATGCATACATTGTTATACATTACAATAACCATATCCCAAAGTTAAGAGTGAGTAAAAAATGTATCAGTGATGCGCGCATCACTTTATTATTATTATTATTGTTGTTGTTGTTATTGTTATTATGAATATGTGTATACAGCAGATATAAACTGTGTACGTGCAGCACGTATAAAGATAAGTTATCAACCGACCAAAAGCATACATACATACGTACATGCATCCATATAAATACGCACAATCGCATACGGATGTTAAATTTATCATTGACGTTATTTCAATTGAACGTCTCCTGGAAACGAACGGCTGTATTACATACCACGAATTGCTGCTTCGCCCATGCATAATATCATGTTCCGAAAATTACCCAACCATTCCAACGTTTTAAACGTGTGTATAATCATAATAATGATGATGATAATGATGATAATAATGATGATAATAATGATAATAATAATAATACCAAAAAGACTCGCTACTTGATTAGCGTTTACTTTTTCACTCGATTCCTTTTGAGAAAGGAAAAGAGGGAGGCAAGAAGAAAAAAGAAATAACCAAGCGCCGATTCTTAAAATTCTTATTCATTTCACGTCAGCCTTATTGTTGGTTTCCTTATATTTTCATTTATTCTTCCCCAACAAGATCCTCGAACGTTCGAAATCCAATAGCAGAAATCTTCCCAAACACAGCAAAAGGAGGGATACGTTTGCGAAGGAGCAAAGTAAAACAGAAGTCGCGCAAATGCGTTATATACCTCCAACTGTTTCTCTCCTCTCGCTCTCTCTCTCTCTATAAATACACACTCACACACACTGCCGCATACGTTGTAAATATATGTTGGTAGGTACATCCATGCTTCGACTAGACTTGTAATTTTCTGCCTCCGAAACGAAGGAGAAACTAACATCTCTCCTCCCCTCTTTCAATCTCACTCGTTTTGCACCATAATATCTTTGTTTTTGCAATTCACTGATCATGCAAAATTTCCCCGCTCTCTCAATCACTCTTTCTCTCTCTCCGCGTTCATTTCGTTTAGTTAATTTATATCTATGCACGACGTTTGTGCCGAGTTTACGCATTTATTTTTAGTGCGTATCACTTTATTCTTTCGTTCCAAACTCTATTCATCATCATCATCGTCATCATCATCGTAATCATCGTCGTCGTCGTAATCTTTATTACCGTCCTTATTTTATACAATTGTCGTTATACCTGATGATAGAAGAGTTCCTGAGCAAGAAAATTTGCGATGTCAACCGGATCCATGGCGGCCATTTTCTTCGATTTTTTTTATATTTGTTCAAGTTAAATTCGATTTATATATTATACAAATGAATATATATTATATATAAGGTTCGTTTTCCTTTTTCTTTTTGTTTCTTTCAACTGTTACAATACTGTAACATTATCTTCCTCGTTGTACAATATACGTATATACATATGCATATGTATATGTATATTATACGAGTTCGTTGAAAAATGAAAATAAAAAAAAACACTCACGCGAAAAAAAAAATATTAATTAATAAATAACAGTGAAAATAATACCAATGAAAAAACACAATAATAGAATTGACTCCAATAAAGATAAAGATAATGATGATAAGGAAAGAAACGGTAAAATATTTACTATTTCCGACTAACAAGATTGCTCAATAATGCTTTCGTAATTGTATACGAGGAGGAAGTTTCGAATGGTAAAAAAAAAAAAAAAAAAAAAAAAAAAATGAAGAATAAATATACAAATCAAATAAATTACAGATCGTTCGTTCGTTTAGTTTTTCTTGTTGTTGTTGTTGTTGTTTTTTTTTCTTTTTTATCGTCGTGCGAATATTACGCGAGGCGTAACGACGGAACCGCGAGTTATAATAGATCAGCGGAGACGGTCTTCCTCTTTTTCCTCTTCTTCCTTCTCTTCTCCTTTTTCTCCTCTCTTCTTGTTCTTATACTCTTCTTACTCTTATATGTATATCCTCGAGATGTAAGGTATGTATATATAGAGATATCTATATATTATTAAAAGCTAACTACTACCGTCTTCCGTCGACGCCTGCCTCTATAAAACTGAAACCCCCCGACCGTGGGTTATGTAGCCAAAAATCGCCGTCGACGTCGACGACGTCGAAGCGGCAACATCATCACCACCACCACCACCACCACCACCAGCACCACCAACAACAGCAGCAGCAGCAGCAGCGACGTCGACGACGAGGATCTCGCAACGCTTTTACCTTCTACTACCCACCACTACCACCACCACCAACTACCACTACCAAACTTTTACATACACATATAGGTATGCATATAAAGACGCTCTCTTCTTCTCGCTGTTCGCGCTAGCCAAGCATTTCGTGGTGGACGAAAATAACTTTCCGAATTTTCCACACACACACACGCAGACGCAAAGTCCCCCCCCCCCCCCCCCCCCGTGGGCCAACCTCCACAAGTAATAGACTTACTTGCAGTAAGTTGTAATACCAAGGAAGAAGAAATTTTCATGGTTGAAGAATTTCGAGATACTTCGATGTTACTATAAAATTGCAAAATAGTGACTTTTTTTCGCCGAATGATCTTTCGTTACGCTCACAGTTACTAACTTCAGCAGATCAATTATTTTAAGCTTCGTACTCCCTTTAATTTGCTTCCTCTTTTTCATCCTTCTCTCCGAATTATCGCTATTATCTTTATCTGTTTGAAATGAACAACTCTAACGGGAGATATATTTCTTTTTACTTATTACGTTTGAATTAAGTGGGGGGGGGGGGGGGGGGGGGGGCAGACACCAATCCCAGAAAAAAAAAATTGATTTGGCTGACTTTGATGGACAAGCATATAAACTTGCCGCTGAAATGCATTTTGAAATCGTAATACATCAACAATTGGAATTTCAATTTTTTCAAAAATTTTCTTTTATTCAAACGACTTGAAAACTGTTAGACAAACGAAATCCAAAATTTCGAGTCAGTCTTAGATAAAAAGAAGAGTCACTTCGATTTAGACTGAAAAGCCTAGAAATCCGTTGATCCATGAAATTGTTGTTTTTTTCTCAACGTTTGTAAAATTAAGATAACTTGAAAACAACGTGACAAATGAGATGCAAAATTTAATCACTTCTAGACAAAGAAAATTTCCTAAACTCATGAAAGTCCGTCAATCCATCTCGAGGATAAAATCGTTTACTATTTTCAATTCTTTAATGTATTCGTTCTAATAACTTGTAAACTACCGCCACTGATCAGACCGAAGATCTAATCAGTTCTAAGTGAAACAAAGACGCGTCGATTGAGCCAAAGATAATTCAACACAGACAGACTCACACACAGTCCGAAAATGTCTGACGTGATTCTCTGTACCTGATCGCGATGCAGCAGTCCTACCTTTACCGACCGAGCGAACTAATCCGTTTTCTTCCTATATCAAATAAACAAACGACCTTTTTAGCAGCGGAATCGAGAAAGGTTACTCATATCCCAAGAAATGTGTGCTTTTAGGAACGTGTCGTTATTCCCCGTTTCAACGGATATCTTACAACGGATGAGTTCGCTCGGTCGGTAAAGGCAGAACTATTACACGGCATAAAAAGAAGACTTTGATACTCTGTAAAAACTTGACATGTAAAATTGATTTTATCTCTTTTTCTTTTCTACACTTCGTCACAAGAAAATAATAGCGCAGAAATTTTCTCAATAAGTATAAAAAGAAAAATAATAAATGCGCAAGCATATTTGCACATGTATATAATCCGTCGAGGAAAAACGTCATCGAGAGAAAAAGATAGAGAAAAATATGAAAAGAGGGATGAAGATAGAGAAACAGAGAACTTGACCATTGTCAGTCGTCCGCGCAAGCAAACTGCGGGGTTTTTCCTCATCGCGCATCTACATCCATCCATCCATCCATACACACATATGCGTAGTTGCATCCGATACTTTACCAGACGCGACATATACCTATACGTGGTAGTTTGTGCCTGTCGGTGCCTGCCGTGTAGACCTGATAAATATATATATATATATATATATATGTATGTATGTATACATATATATGAATATTTAACGACATGCGTGTATCGCGTGTATGCATTCCTGCGGTATGTAAAACGTGAAAATATTATTTTTACGCATCCATTGTGTGCCGGGGCACGTGTATGGAGGTATAGATGTGCATGTAGTAACGTGTGTGGATAAATACGTTCGAAAGAGGCTGCATAATAGACGAAAAAATTCACTTCGTTAGGATCGACGTTTCTTACATCGTAAAAAAATTACAACCCACTGAAGTTGGCGAGGAAGATTTGTATCAACCGTACGATATAATAACATCACGTACACATTATAGACTATAGTGATTAAACTCGAATATCGACGAGTTTAAAAAGTTATTAAAACCATCGCCAAAGAACCATTCAGAGGAAAAAAATCATCGTCATCTTATTTCTACAATAAAAATTTTTAACCAACTAAAATTTTACAAAAATATAAATCAAGTTTTCTTTTCTAACGATTTACCGAATTTCAAACAGTTTTTCCTCCTCAAAATCAATCTAAACAAAGATAACCTTATTAACCTCAACGTGATCGGATTTTACGAAAGTGCATATCTGATATCGTCTAAATCTGTCTCATTTAAGAGGAAAAAAAAAATTGTAATTAAATCGACATTTTTTATTTTTATCTATCATTTGTCCGCGTTCGAGCAACATAACCGAAAAATATATATCATCTATTATCTATCTGTGTCAGGTATATTGAACATACATATATATACATATATACGTGGATTTGCGCAGACCAGATTAGGTTCGGTTAGAAACGAATGCGCAGCTGACACTAAAAAGCAATCAATCAATCCGATCCAACACTTTTTACTCTACACCGTAATACGTACACATACATCAAGTTTATCTGTAACAATTTATCGTTTAAACACATACCTACCTAAGTTAGGTTATAACATCATACGTTAGGTATATACCTGCAGAGATAAGAAAAACTTTTCTTCCGTTCGCATACGTAACAAACTGCAGCATATACATATATGTATATCATCTCTTTCTTCAACGACTATTATTCTACGTGTGTATATCTATACACATATGTTATAATCATAATAATGTATGTATGTATGTACATAGTTTGCGCGTTCGATATCCTTAAAAATATTATTATTGTGTGTATACAGATATACATATATATATATATATATATATATATGTATATAGACATAACGCGCAAGTGCAACGGACAAAGAAAGAAAAAGATAAAGGATTCGATGCAGCGATAAAAAAAAAAAAACCAAACGATAAAAAAGCGACTCGGTTTGTTCGACGATCCGTGAAAAAAAGGAGAAAAAAAAACGGGAGTTGATATATATATATTCAAATTTCTATCGCTACATCACAATCTCTACGTATAATTTAGAAAATTTAAATCCTTTTACAACTGATTAGCAGCGTTCACCGATTGCCTAAGCAATCAAGAGTTACTTCTTTGTCCCTTTCGGAACATTGAGCCTTGAGTTTCGTACAATTTTCTACTTTGAAGTCTCGTCAAGCTTTGAATTCTTTTCTTATAACTTCCAGCAAAATAAAATTAAAAAAAAAAAAAAAAAAAAAAAAAATCGCGATTCAGGACTTTCCAAACTTTTCAAATTCATTATATATATATTCGATATAATATGTATAATAACTAAAAGGATAAAATATCAGGGAGCGTTGGATCGCGAGAGGGGAAATGACCGAAAATGTCGTACCAAGATCAGCGGTACAATCAACCCATACTGTATTATATGTATATACATATATATATATATAAACATCACTGCAAGCCGCGTCTAGGTGTGTCATATATACATATATGCATACGATGCAAGAGCGTGTCTGTATTATATCTGTCTGTCTCTCACTCTCTCTCTCTCTCTTTCGCACACACTTTTTTTCTCTCGTTCGTTGAACACAGAGGCGTTGCAAGAGTATATATACATGTACGAAGAGAAAAAAAATAAAAAAAAAAAAAAAAAAACAAATTCAAGGTCGATTTTGCAGTAAACAAAATCCTGTTAGGTATAATATAATATGACCCGACTGTACGTATAGTATACGTATATATTCTTTCTTCAAGCATACCACTCAAACCTCTAATAGGCTTCGCCAACGTTCGTTGGGTGCGCGGGTATCTAAAAAACTATCCTCGTATTCCATGGACCATACGACAAAATACGAAATACAAAATACTTTTATTTATTATACGATTTACGAATTTAAGAAAATTATTCAAGTTACAATAACGTATCGTAAAAGAAAATAACTCGGGAGGTGGAGGTGGAGGTGGAGAGAATATTGTATTTGAAATGCGCGACTAATCATTTCTTCATTAATCTAGGATGTATAAAAAATATCATTGCAATACGTAAATTGATTCGTTTTTCATTTCATTTATTTATTTATTTATTTATATATTTTTTTCTTTCTTTCACTGTGAATACGCGGCAAACGACGAGCATTACAAGCTACAGGGGGACTATACTTGATATTATATCCATACATGCATGCATGTATGGATGTACGTATGTATGGAATATTACAAAGTTTATCCAGCAGAAGCAACACAACAACAACCGGCTTCTTATCGGTTTATCTAAACGCCCAACACAGTAGCGGTACGACGACCAACGTTTTTCCTTATATTTAACCGCGTTTGCGATATCATTATATTACATACACAACGATCAGAGTTCCGCTCTTGCATTTCATCGCTTTCATACACTCCATTCGCAAAACTGAAGAAAACATACAGAAATAGAATCTCAGAGAGAAGTGGATGAGAAAAGGAAAAAAAAATCAATTTAAAAACAAAAACAGTCCAAAAAAGTCGAAATTTGGTAAAAAAAATAAACAAACAAACGAAAAAAAAAAAAAATTGACAGAATTCCGAAGAATATGAAATATGCTTGTAAGATCGAAGAAGAGAAAGAAAGCAGGAAAGACGGAAAGACAGTCTCTATCTTTGTTACAGGGTACAAAATGATAATGAATATTATTATTATTATTATTATTATTATTATTGTTATTATTATTATATGTTAACCACGGACCAAAGATAATATTCTTTGTATGCCTGTAATGTGTGTGTGTATGTATGTACGTGTGCAGCAAGTCGTCGTCAGCTGCCGACTGTTTCGTTCGTTATATATATATATATAAATCGGAACAAAAGATATCGTTTCATGCATGCGGGGACATAATATGACAAATCGACGACGAGACTCGTAAATCATTTTCAAGATGAAACGCCAACGAGAAAAAAAAAAGAAACAAAAATAAAAAAAAAAAAATTTCGAGAGAGAAAGCAAATGAAATACAAAAGTATTTGAAGAAAAGACACCCCTGATCCAATTCCGATCTCTCGACAACAAAGTGCATGTGAAAGGAAAAAGCGATAAAAGAATAGAAAAATAGACCAAATGATATTATAGAAAAATCTAGAAAATATGTATAACGATTTAACTTCGTAGCCGCATTTCGAGCGATATAAATAAGTTTAGTAATATAATAGGTGAATAGGAGAAAAAAATAACCGCAAGTCAGAAACGGAATGTATGTGAAAATTTTAAATACACATGCATATATAGACGAGTGATATGAATAATATAGATATATATCAACAATAAAAATGAAACGCGTTTAAAACGCATTGTTATTGTTGTCGCATCTCTTTGTCTTTAAACGTGTTTTTAATCCTACTCCCCCCCCCCCCCCCCCCCCTCAAACGCCGTACAACAATGACGCACTATTAACTAACTAAAAACGTAACTAACAAAAAAAAAAAAATAAAATAAAGCTATACGTACATCATCAAAGTACAAAGAGTAGATGCGCAGACTATCGTCAACGTGTGTAAATCCAATTGGTAAATGGTATAATCCGTAACTCGAGTGCAGGCGATTGTTTTTTCTTTCTTCTCCGCAGTACTGATTATTGTTGTTGTTGTTGTTGTTGTTGTTGTTGTTCTTATACACGTGAAGTGATGGTATGAAAAAAATTTATTGTCAAATTCTAGAGACAAATTAAAACGTTAACCGATCAGTCACACGCGACACCAACACGATTATATCAGAGTTCAAAAGAAAAAAACAAAATTTCTTTCCTCCAATCGTACGAAATTGAAATAATAATAATGACAATAATAACGGTAATTTTTTTTTTTTTTCTTTTTCTTGCAACATGAAAATCCGGTTAAATTTTCTTCACTTTCATTTTTTCCCGATTAAATTGTTATCGCTGAGAAAACCGCACAGTTTTGTATCATCGACGACGCTGCCTGCGCGCACCGATGCCGAAGTATAAAATAACAAGGAGGAAAAAAATCGAGAGAAGATCCTCGCGTCGCCGTGACTCTAGTGACACTGACAGTCAGTCACAAGACTCACGGCGTTTCACGGTATCTCTCTCCCTCCCTCCCTCTCACTCTCTCACTCTCTCACTCTCTCTTTCTCTCTCTCTCTCTCTCTCTCTCTCAGATTTCTCAGTCGGTGGGTTGCCTGCTCGAGGTTTCTGTCACCGCGCTATCATCACACGGTATATAGATAGGACATAAAGGTGACCGCAACGTTGCTTATCTATTACATATACATACATACAGGTATACCATGAACTATGCGTTCGATAGAACACGAATTGCAGGGGAAACCCGCTTTTCTCTTTACTCGTATCCCCCCCCCCTCCTGCCCCCTCCTGCCCCCTCCGCCAAACACCACGATTCGAAGCTTCGACGTGACTCAAGCGTGTCGCCGTCGTCGTTATTGGTCGATAGATGCAGCACACGAAGAAACACGCGCGTGCGCACGCGCCTTTTAACGGTTACACGGTGGAGCACGCAAGTTTACCGGGAAATTCAAACTTCGAATGTCGCCCGCGTGAGAGTGAAACCAGTCATCGTAAAGGAATTCCAGATCGTTCTTACAGCGTTTTGTCCCGATTGGTCCGTATACTGCTGAGCTGAATTTTTTTCAAATCAATTTGCAAATACATTATTCTAAGGAAAGTAGAAGAAAGAATAATTTTACTGACAAAACCCGTAAGGTTTTCCATGCCCGGGCAAGAAGTTGAAAATAAATAAAAGCTAAGCATGCACCTTGGGATAAATAAAGTGAAGACAAAAGAAGCAAGAAAAAACACACACGCATCAAGGCCGTCGCGTGAGACAGTCATATTTATTAGACAGAGAAAGAGACTTAAAACTCGACTTGAAGTAAAGTATTTAAACTTTGAAAGAGAACCATAAAAATAAAAATAAAAATTCATTCCCGAGATATCGAATGGACGATGATACGTGCTTGTAGGTTATACTGTTCCACAAATTCCCTCAAACATAAATTGCGCATGATTTCACAATCAGGTCACAATCACTTATTGTTTAAACACAAATACGGCTGAAGTTAGTACCGCGTTAACGTAACGACGAAACATCAGGATAAAAAAATCTGGATAATTACTGCGCAATTTTAGTCAAAATATATGAATACGTTTTATTTATCATGGTTTCCGAAATTTCACACATTCCTGAAGGTGTGAAGTAAGGGCTCTTCCGAAACATGCATCGTTACAACACCGTCGCTGATCAACTTCATCCTCATCTCCACAAAGTAACTCGCTACTTACACACCATAATACTGTTATAAAGAATCCAACCTTTGGAATCGCATACCTAATAATTCGCGAAACTGTATCAGAAGAATATGGATACCGTTACTGCGCACAAAAGTAAATGGAAAGTTATGGAAAATTAGTAATACCGTATGCATGTATATAAAAGTATTTAAAACCAACAATGAACGGTCAAATTAAACGCGCAAGTACGTCCATTTTCTCAAACAACGTGTACCTCGTGTCCGCGGTACCTCGATTCGACTAGGACGTGATCAACGTCGTCACGGTGATGGTCGTATTTGGTATCTACAATGCCAAGACACCCGATACCTACGCATTACAATATCCATCACGACGTCGTATAATATACGCTGTGACAAAGGAAAAAAAGAATTAACAAACAACCAACCAACCAACCAACCAACCAACCAAGAGTATTACCAGATAAGGTAAAGTGGTAGTCCTCGTTCCGAAAGGGTGTTTCAAGACGTCTTCCCAACCCCTCGAACAAAGAACAAAGGCATCGTTGAGTTTTATGAACCAACGAAAAAAAACAACAACTAAATAATAATAATAATAACAATAAAGCCCTCTTCTCCAATGATAATAATTTCTCTTTCCTGTATATTAAAAACGCGATTATAACAACACTGCGTGCATGCACGATCGTTGTGATATGGATAGTTCAAGTTCCAACTAGCTGTCGTAGAAAATGAGAAAAAAAAAAAAAAATAGAACAAGACTACGACGACGACGACGGCGAGGATGAGGAGAACCGAGAGAGAAGTGGTTCACTATAAAGAAGTAAGGAAAAGCTACTTGTACACCACACCCCCTCTCATACCTACATCATCATCGTCGTCGTCGTCGTCGCCGTTATAATCCTATATCGCAACGACAAAGAAAGGTGAACGCACGCGGACCATATGTGAAACGATTATTACACCGTGCAGTAGGTACCAAAATATCCGTAGTACAAAGTGTCAAACCCCTAACCATAACCTAAGCTAAATGTATATAGACAAAGAAATGCGGAAAGAGAGTCAGCGGAAAGATACTCTTCCAAAAAAAAAAAATAAAAAATAAAGACTTTGGGTAAACCATATACATATATATATGCCTGCAAATTATACCTGTATGGGTTTTTCCTTCCAACTTTCGTGGAATTATTTTTTGGAAATCGGTATTTACACAACCGACATTACCTGCACACTAGTGCATGTATGTGTCGGCGGTTATTCTATGAATATTTAATTACGAACTACTACGTGTCGGCAGCGTTGCTTGCATGTTCGAACAAGCACCTCGTAACAGTCAGTCGGTATAATAACGAGGTTGCCCGGGAATGGTTGTGTTTGAATATTATGTATGTATGTAGGTGTGCACGTAGGTACGTAGGTGCGAAAGTGGCGACAAGGACGTTACCACGGCGTCCCAAGCCTCGCCCGAGCTACGATCGCCAAAAACACTTTATCACTCTTCGGTTCGTTCTGCGAAAAGATTTACCGTTCAGTGAAATCGGCACGATCTCTGCATCATCGAGCGATGGTGCTCGTGGTTGATCGGTCCAAGGCCGTTTAGCATAAAATGTTATAAGAAAACTAACATGACCTCACGCTCAAGCGGATTAAACATTCCAAAGTTTTTCTTTCCAATCTATCGTCATTTCGGTTATAAAAATTTTGTAATAAAAAAACAAAAAATACAAAAAAAAAAAACGAAGAAATTTATACATACCATAGTACGTAACATACGTCATGCAAGCTCGTAAAAGATAAAGAAAGAATTGAAAGGTTCTATATGAACAATTATATGTAATAATAATATGTAACGATACGGTGTATAGTAGTAATAATAATAAGAAAAAAAAAAACACATCATATTTACACGTACACATTATACTGTATACGATACACGTCATCCATGTCACGTGCAATATCGACAAAATATGAATCAGCTCTTTCTATCTATCACACTCGTTTGACCATTTTACCGTAGTAGACGAGTCTATTCAATTCCCAACGATTAACAAACACTATTATAGTATGTATATGTATATACCCGCGCTCCAATGTCCATATCCATATGCATATATATATATATATATATATATATATATATATATATATATATATAGCATACGTTATCCATAGAAATGCACACCTGACACCTGCACAATCTTTTCAAATCCGATTTGGTATAGCAGTCACAGAATGCAAGCCTTTCTTCCGTTCCATAATGAGCATGAGCAGCCTATAACAACTAACGTTTATACACAGCTGTGAAATTTAGCCAACATTGTTCGATTGTATACTCGGAAACACGATAATCGTGTACTCGATGCGATTAATACGACAAAAGTGGAAAGGAAACAGTTAATGATTGTCCAGAAACTAAGGGGACGACGAAAGAGTAAAAAATGTATATATAGTTATATACATATATATATATTCTTGATAATTATGCGCGCGGTGTGAAAAATGAAAGGCGGAAACACGAGGAACAAGTAAAAATTGAGAAATTTCGCTTACTTGCCTACATTCAAGGCTGTATCGAAGGGCGATACTGAAACAGTAATAATAACTCTGAGATTCAATCGCGTTTCTTACACCTCGTTACAATTTTATAACCAATACCTACATACCTAGGTAAGTATGATTCTTCATCTGTTGCAACATTTCGTGCAATAATGAAACGTAAATTAGAAGAGAGAATGAAAACAAAAAAAAAACCAAAACCCACGCGAATAACGTAAGCAATGTTTTTGGTTCGTGCTACCGGGAATCTAGAATTACCCACAATCCCGCGTACCTACCTAACCTCGTTTCAACAACGGTTACCTCGGGCCTAAATCTATATACTATAGCGCATGTTTCAGGGCGACGCGACGTCGCCGGTCGCCGACGATGACTGATACCGATCCCTTTTTTCCAAGTCTCGACATCCGAGTTGAGTAGGTAAACACATACATACATATATTATATACCTACACGTCGAGGTATGTATGTACGTACAAACGGATTATCCTGTATACGTGGATATAGACCTCGAGTTATGCCCGCGCGTATGTATACCAGATCGGAAATGCTTCGACGATGACGTCACGGACCAGGAATCTTTGGACTGTTGCTGCTGCTGTGCTTAAGCGTGGCGTCGTCGCCGTAAGTGTCGGTTTTAACCACCGCACCCCGCCTCTTTTTTCTTACCTCCTCGAGGGATTTCGCGATTATAATATGTAAGTAAGTAAGGAAAAGAAGAAGATAAGATAAGATAAGAAAAGGAAGAAAGAAAACTGTACTAACGATAAAGATTATATTAGAGATATTGGAAAATGTCCCCGAGACGTCAGAGGTCCCGGTTATCGACGCCATTTTATCACCACACACACACACACACACACACGCGCGTAACCTAAGTTTCGTCATTTTAATAAAGGCTAATGGTAATTATCGAGATTTCATATTACTCGTGTCACGTAAAATTTATTGAAGAAAAAATTATTAAAGACAAAAATTGCCGATGCAATATAAGGTTAGATTAGATTTTGCCTGATACAATAATTAGTAGCTCGTTTCGTGTGGAGCGTAAGAAGAAAGGGGGAAAAAAAATGGACAGTATAGCTGCCAGGAATGTTGTACTTAAAAAGGAGAATAGTAAACCGGTGCTATCGTATAATAAAAGAGAGGGAAGGCGAGAAGCGAGAGAGAGAGATAGAGAGAGAAATATAGAGACGAATAGAATTACTATGACGCGCTCTTACGACGCGATGACGTCACATTCCTCGTCGTCTTCGTTTTCCGAAGGTCGCTGCTTCAACAGCATACGACAGCTACAGGCGTAGTAGGTACGTATAGATGTAATATAAGATAGAGTCTGTATATAACATCCAAGGATCGTCATGATTTATCTTCAAGTTATTGGTTAAAGTACCTGTATAAAGTACTACGCATAAGTACGACAAAGGATGTGTGTGTATACATAAATAAACATTATATATAATATTTTGCACCACACACAAACTTTTCGTTATTGGGTGAAATTTTTATCCATTTTATACAGCTGATAAATAATGATTCTAATAATATAACGTTTCTTCGTGAGCAAATACAATCTGACAATGAGAAAGAGTAATAAGAGGAAACAATAAGACAAAAAACAAACAAAAAAACGTCAATTCTTATCATACTTATAGAGATGATAAAACGGAATTAAAATATATCATGAAACCTGCATTGGTGTATCGTATTTATGCAGTATAGTAGAGTATAGTTCCGGTTGTAACAGATTTTTTGTTTTGACCGCGATATATTAAATATATATATATATGCAGCTCGAATGACGTAAATAATTAGGAAATTCACTTTCACCGATTCAATTGGAGATCCTGGTTAGCAATGTGTTTGATTTGCTGCACAATAATTCTCCGCGTGGCATGATATTCTACTTATAATACACAATTGCGTTGATAACAATTAATTTATAATCCATTTACTATAACCCAAGCAACCCGGATTACCAGAAGTAAAAATAATTTAAGAAAAAAAAAACACCACACAGACAAACTATGGTTGATAGGCTTTTATATCCCCTTCAAGGTATTTAAGAAAAAAAATGTTTCATTCCCATATTATTTTTCTTCTGTTTTTATTTCATTTTCTACAATCTGTTTTTCTCATTATTTCTCTTTTCAGAAGGCGAATCCGAGAAACTTTATTTTAAATAACCGCAACCAGCCGGCGACTTGACGTCGCGAACGTTTCCAGGTATAACATGAGTGAAAAATGTGATAAATAATGGCGCCAATATGCATACACACGCAAGTATAAAGTGGTCGACTAACGTTTCTCAGTATTCCGTGTCTCTCTCTCTCTCTCTCTTGTCTCCTCCTCCTCCTCCTCCTCCTTCTCCTTCTCTCGATAATACGTGTATAAGTATCACACGATGATCAATAGTTGCCGGATATAATTCTTCCGCCTCTCCGTAAATCCTTTTTTTCGCTCAGTATTCCATCGTCATTTTTTCTTATTGCATGACTACGTGAAACGCTCGTCGACGCTCAAGTGCACAGTCAGTTTTAAGATTGTATATACAGTATAATGGGTGTAATACCGCGAAATCGGCTAAGATAGATATATACCTGTATAATAAATTAACGGCTGGTTGCTTATTCTCTCGACGACGACGATTTGTTAAGAGAGTACCGGGGACTGACGTAATTGTACATTTTCATTCATAAATCGATCGATGAGTCATTTTCATAATACCTATATAGTATACCCCTGATATTTATAATATTCACGATTCGAGATCATAAAAATGATACTTTATCGCATGTATACGTATATTCGAAATTAGTGGACAAGAAAAGAATTAGCAATGATATTATATATATATATATATATATATATGACAATGAAAATATAGTGAAAATGACTATTTTGCGATGTTTTTTTTGGTAGATATTACAATATTTTTAGCGCGCCGCGAGTTGAAACACGTAATTTGATATGCTTGTACAACTGAATCTAGTGAATTTCTCTCTCTCTCTCTCTCTCTCTCTCTCTTCAACAGCACACACGCACAAACACACATCACGTGCGTACTTGTATAATTGGCGGAGGTTAACAAGAGCCAACTCCTAACTTCCGGTCAGATTTCTCAACGGTTTACTTCAATTTTTTTTTTTTTTGTATTTCGTTTTTTTGACATCATCGGCGTTGTAATTAATTTATATATATCACTCGCCAAAGAGAAGAAAATTCATACGCGATATTCATCGAGATAATGAAGAAGTCGATTTGTGCACATGAATTCAATGAAAAAAAATAATTAAATAAAAAAAATTAATTGCAAAACGAATGATGAGATGAAATTTAAGCCTCAATTCTTACCACCTCTCGTTTTATACGATTGTGAAAATTGTATACATATTCATATATATAAACGGAAACATGAACAGTCAGTATCATAATGATAATCTAGTCGCGAGGTTTTCGCGATACGATTACGTGTAATTGTATATATACACACGCGCACACACATTCATACACACCTGCGAACACTCGTCAGTTTGTAGGTAGGTATAATAACGAATTCGTCGAGTCATTATTATCAAAGTCGATGATAGCGACACGTCTCGAGGGCGATTACGCACGAGTAAGATAATAATAATAATAATTATTGCGCGATTTGATCGTCCAATTGCATATCATACACGCTTCTCCGACGGTGTATAAGAATAGACTTTGAAAACATTCGCTGTTCCTCCAGTTATACTTCAATGAGAATAAGATGTGTAATAAAAATGGTGAAAAACTGGATATAGTAAGAAATCGAAGCTCTATAACACGACCAACAAGAAATAACGGATCTACCTAGCCACTTGTGTCATTGTCAAGGTGATGACGCATTGACGATTTCTAAAAGTCGACACCGTAAGTAGGTTTAACGTGTATAGTTTCGCAACAACATCAGCCACGGATACACGGGACGACGATCGAGACTTTCAAAATATTCGCAAAAGCTTCGTTGGGATGTTGAATTAATCGTAAGCGCAATAAATGTATGAAAATAAATACAAAAAATAGTTAAAACACAAGTTTAGTCTGATGTAGGTATAATACCAGACGTACGAAACTGAGTAATGTAAGTATAAGTATAGCTCACCATGGCTTTCTCTTCTTTGGTTAAATGCCAGGGATCGGATGTGCAGTTTGAATTTGTCGCCAAAATAATGGAAGGTCGCGGTGGCGGCGGCGGATACATCGAGAACATCGTGTAGTTGTGATCCTCGATGGCTGTGTCAACGTCGTAAAAACCGGCGCTCGGGACACGTTGCGTCATTTGTAACAACAGTTACTTACGTACTTGCACGTATATTATAATAATAATAATAACAATAACGCGTCGAAGTTGGAAATTTAATTGTCCAAAAGTAGGCGATGATATTCGCACTGATAAGTAGTTGTAGTTGTTGTTGTTTCGTTTACTTAATCACTGTTCACTGACAGAGAACTGTGACGATATAGAGAAAGATGACGTGACTTCTTCCTTTTCGTCCTTTTCGTCCTTTTCCTACTTTTGTAGATTGATGATTTTCAAGCACCGATAATGTGTATAACATCAGGTTAGAACGTTACGTTAGTGATTCACCAACGTGTTTATAACGATTCAAACGACGAAAGTTACAAGTTTAATATGTATCAACGTCAGAGAAGCTCTAATAACACCACTTCTCGACACACGCGCACACAATCAACTCGATCTATCTATCTATCTATCTATCTCTCCGTTTCTCTCTCTAATTGCAAGTCTCTCCAAAGCTTCCTATCATCAACAACACGATAGGCTCTGGTTAACCGAATGAACCGTTCAACGTTACTGTAACAACTCTATATACCAGAAGAAGTAGGAACCAAGGAACGAGGAGCGACAAACCAGCGCGGCGAATCGTGGAGGAGGGGGGAGGTGAGCCTCGTCATCCCCCCCCTCCGCCACGATTGTCGAAGCCTGGTGTGCATGCGCGTGTCTAGAATTTGCCCAGCCGAACACCCGCTTTCCATGGCCCTCCGCGTGTCGGTGCGTGCGTGTGTTACGCGTGCCGTCGGAGTGGCGGGAGATGACGTCATCCGCCATCTTGATAGCGTTTCATACTCGGCCAATCGGGAAACGCTTTCGTACAGAATTGTGCTGATCGCGAAGGAAAAACAGAGAGAGAGGGAGGGTAAAGAAAACCTTTTCGAGGAAGCCGCGACACGAGTCCCGTATTATGGTGCTGAGAAGACGTTTTTAACAAAATAGTGTTCTTTGGTTGTTGGGGGAGGGAGGGAGCTCACGAATCTGTGATCAGATTTTAGAAATTCAAGTTTCAACGAATACGGTGAAGAAACTCTATGCACGGTTTTTCCAGTCACTGATTGAATTCGCCGTACTGAATTTTCGATATCTGATTTCAGGTTCGTAATCAGCGACCCGAAAATCCCCTTGACAGAGTTTTTTCTCCGAATTCGTTCGAATTTCAAATTTTCGTCCGCCATAATGGATCCGTTATCTCGAATTTTCAAACTCAGATTTCGAAAAACTTCAAATTTATGTAAAACATGTACACATGTAGAGGGGTAATAACTTTTTTCGGAAATGAATTACTCCTTAAATATTCATGATTTTTTCCAATCAATTTCTTTCCAACAATAATAATTAACATTGCATCGCAACAATTACTCTCGAGAATTGAAAACCTATTGCAATATGCAACCATAAATAGCAAAAAAATGGCAAAGAAATATGACCGTTGAAAAGTCCTCTAAATGTAGAAAAAAAATGGATATAAAATAGTTGGTAAGAATACTCACCACTACATTACGACTGAAGAAATAAAGCGATTCCATGTACCTATCAGTTCATATACTTTTATAGATTACAGGAAGTAGAGATTTGTCCAGTGAGTATATCGGTTCGATCGTACGAGTATATCGCAAGGCTGCACACCGCCACCACCCGTCCACGATTCTACGTACTTTAATTTACCGTGGAATAACCAATACTCGAGATACGTGTCTGTGTGTGTGTGGGTGCAGTGAAATGTTTCGACACAAAAGCCCGGTACCTATTGGAATATTTTGAACATTGATCGTTTCTCGGGTTCTCCATTGACAAACCCATATCTCGGCATTATTATTCACAACTTTTCGAGGTAAAGTAGAGACGCACACACGCACACAGAGAAGAGAAGGTAATTTCTATTTATTAAAAATAAGGAAAATATGAGAAACGGTAAATTGTTTGTTTGTTTGTTTGTTTGTTTGTTTGTTTGTTTGTTTGTTTGTTTGTTTGTTTGTTTGTTTTTTTTTTTTTTTTTTTTTTTTTTATGTAAATAGATATTAGCGGGTAGAAAAAGATGAAAAGAAAAGCAATATTCTGCACTTCCCGTGATTTTTTCATAATAACAATGTAGACTGCACGTATGAACTTATTTTCACGGAATAAGAAATGAGACATTGCGTTGGTATTTACTTATCTTCACATACTCACAATCATCCGCTCTACCAGGTTTTGATGTCTTACATTTCATCACAATATGATTGTAAAATATTACGCATTACGTGTACCAAAGTACCTAACTACGTTTTATACATCATACCGCAAACTCCGCTCTTTGAACCGTCGCGGTTTCTTTCGCGTCATAAATTCAGTAGGTCAGACACACTTCCCGGGTAGGTACTTCCGTTTTTGCGGTACGAATCCGAGCTGACGACGAACAGAGCTGCCGTCGAGTGCGTAACAAATTGCGTGTTTCGCAAGCCTATAAGAGCATCTATACGTACCACGTATAAAGCTTTGTAAACAAGGTTTTGTACAAGGCTCAATTCTTGTATACACCCGATGCAAGAGGATCCGGCGACGACAGTTAAATCAAAAACAAACTGCGCACACCCTACAGTAAACTTATAAACAAAGTGATCAAGCGATATCCTGCAGAGACGGTGATTCCCGTCATACACCATATAGGTATAAATCGGCGTGAAGTTAGCGAGCGTCGTTGCCGCTGCGTCGGAAAATCGAGTCACTCTCGTACGATCGAACAAAGAGCTTTTAAAACAGTACATACATATAATGTACGAAGAACACGTGCAGCGTGTACAACAGAGTCAGTCCGTCAGACTCTACGACTGACATGATTCACCACGCACTTCCTTGTGTACGTATGCATACATGGTGCACACATACATATATAGTTCGTTTCGTTTTATTCCCGCGCATGCAGAGCGCAGCGCACGTGTAAAAGGTTCGCCAGTTATTTATTTATTCATTAATTTACGATTAGATCGTGGTTCAGATTATCGTTGTCGATGCTGAATGATAATCGTTGTTTCTTGTACCTACTCTCGTAATTAAATCTACTACCTGCATGCGTCGCGCGGATGATGATAAATAGAAACGATAATAAATTCATATGAAAGAAAACAATATCGACACACTAAACGACAGGAATTAAAGCTTAAAGAATAATAACGGCAATTACTTTTACCGCAGATTTTCAAATTTCTATTTATTTGTCACAACGACGTATAGAGATTATTACCAGAGGATGAACAAAGGGTCGAAGAAGTGGAAACCGTTATAAACCGAGGTTACAATCGTACCTCTGTAAGGTTGACTTTTAAAATAGCTCTTAGCCCCGTTTACTATACATATATACGTATAATCACCCGTGTACCTACAGCTAATGTGCGCACCATAAATAACGTTCTATTTCGAAACGCGTTAGGGTAGAAGAACGAAACGGAACGGGGAAACCCCTTCGTCAAGAGTCCGAATAAATAGCAAGTGTGCAGCAATATTATATGCGCGTGTAACATAGGTAGTATAATGAATTAGATAGTCGTTGTTGTTGGTTACAATTAATTAAAAAAAATTTATATTCTTATTTTTTGTCTTACACGTTTTACGAAATTACTTTTCTCTCAACTATTCGTCATTTATTTAAATTTCTCAGGATTTTTTATCTTCTGCTGAATAGGCTCTCTTTTAACTTTCTTGCAATGGGACAGGATCGTTTTTTTTTTTTTTTTTTTTTCGTTTTTTGTTTACAGTCTCGTATGCTACCGAAAGTGCGTGCGGAATGACTCATACACTCTGGTATATAGTACATAATAAATATACACATTATAAGCGGAGGGGGGGAAAAGTAGTTATTTGTTGAATAGAAGCGGTACATAAGTAGTAACAGTACTTCCAGACGAATAAATAAATAAATACGCAAATACACACGTCACGCCTTCCTGCTATGCGTTATATACGTCTCCGATGACCGACGGAGATTATATCGCTTGTTTATTTTATATCCGTATTCCCGCGCACGGTGTACGCCGAAAAACTAATGCCTGTAACACATACACATCTAACTATATATACCTACGTACGTTGCAATGATGCGTAAATAAATTTCCTGACCGCCTGCTATTAAGCGAAAATAAACGGGCTTCCCCTGAGTCAGGTATATATATATATACATATATATATGTGTATATTTACAATGCGCGTTTTGCATAGTAGATATATCATTAGTAAAATTTTGTTTACACGCAGTGGAAGCGAAGAAAATTAAGGGGAAGAGAATTGCAGTTAGTAGAACAACGAGCGATAATGATATAGTGAATTATTAAAATGATGATGGCGAGTTTTACAGCGTTTGGAGACTGAAAACATCTGTTTAAATGAAATAAAATATTACTTTGTACTATACGTATCATAATTGTATCGATCGAACGATTGCCTGCTGTCTGATTTTCTGTTCTCTGGTAAAACAGCTGCTGTTGCAAGTACTGCCAACTACACTGTTTTACACGCATACCTATGCCTTCTCCGACGCAAGGTGGTGGTAGGCGATTACACCCACCTCATTAAAAATAGGTAAGCGGGAAAACGTGTGTGTACGTACAAAGATCTATTTTTGTACGAAAGAATAACGAAGAAACGATAATACGACATAGGTTACAGCTATTATAACGATACCAATTCCTGTGTGGTGTTTGTATATTGCTTATTTTTAACGATTCTCGTTACATATCTTTTTTTTCAAGTTCCACTTACGAGAAACTACGACGCTGATTCGGCGGTGCTAATTTTCGGTATTCAACCTACGAATGAAATTATTATTCGGGTTAGTTAATATGGTCGATGACGGCGTTTAACGGGTCTATATTTATAAGTTCTTCTCAGCGACGACCAGCGACGGACGAACGAACGGCGACGAAGGCGGGTTTTGAATCCGTGCATCGGGATTCTGATCGTGTGCGATAAAAAGGCGCAGTATAGATTTACGAGAGGTTCTTAACCCTTTCAGTCACGGTTGGCCATTGCAGTATATAGTTGCACCCTTTTTATTAGTAATTCTTTTTTTCTATATTCCAAAAAAAATCCTGGACTTTTTTTGCATCTTCGTAACTGAATTGCGCGACTGAAAGGGCAAAAATTGTATTCATAAAAAAACGTTCACGCATCGACGTGTCCCTTCGATGATACGGGCAATACGTAGATAAGGTATAAAATCATCGTTCCGTCGGTCCTCGATTACACAATAATACGAAACTACGATTACATTACATTACATTCTACAGTCGGTACAACACCGGGATATGTTATATGCAATTTGAAAAACAACTACTGGCGAGGAAAATGTTGCAAGTCACTCTCGCTGCCTCGCTATCTCGCTCTGACAATCTCGAGAAAGAAACGAGACAGAGCCGACCAATCAACGGCAACGCAACGTTGCAGGGAAAACGGAGGAGGTGGAGGGAAGGACGATTGCGTAAATCCTTTTCAACAAACTTGTCTCTAGAAATATGCAACAACGAGGCTTGGGATTAACGGTTAGAAGGAAAATGCGACGGCTGGAGGGTTAGAGTTAGAATCAGGTAAGGTTAGGGTCTCTTGTTCGAAAATCGAAAACGATGATTTAGCGCAGGTGAAAGCGAGGAGCGCGAACAACGATCGTCGATGTAAGTGGTTGGTTATTAAAGGCGATTGTTGCCTGGGTACTCACGTTGTTAGACGGCGCTGTCGCCGAGGAGTTGGCGATGCTTGATAGAAAATCATGGCTGCTGACACGAGAACTCTGCGAGGCACCGCTGTCCGTTGAAACGCTTGACGAGCTGTCGTAAAGCGCGTCGCCGACGTCCAGCTTCATGGTTGACGGATTTTTTATATCCGAACTTGATAATCCAGTGATTAAACGAGGATTTAGATAGTATTCTCGAACGGCGAAAAGTCGTCGTCGTCTTCGTAATTTTCGAAACAAAAGAACGTTGAATGGAAAAAACAAGCACGAACCGTCCCGACGTTCCGAAACTAACTTCAGTTCGATCTCCCTCTCTTTTTAACGATATTATAATTATAATATATCGAAGAGTTAAAGAATCAGGCGTTTTTCTCGCGGTGTATAACAAAGTTTCACCGCGTCTTTTCGCCAGTTCCCCCCGTATCAACAATCGTAGAGAAAACGGGGCGAGTCTTCTACTATTTGGTCCACGCGTGTATATTAAGTCACGAAATAAGAGACAACGTAACGGTTATCTATCCGTCGATCGCCTCGTGGTTATTTCTCTTAATGCGCGAGCGCGAGCGCGAGGTCTTAAACTCTGAGTAATTCGACTTCTCGACGTTCTCGTGTTCTCTTCTTCGACGAGTTGTTCGTGTTAACGCGACCAGCGACGAGGATGACTCACCCCGTGGGGGAATACCTTGGCCCGGGGCGAGGGGGGGAGGCGAGGCAAGAGCCGAATGATGTCATTCGTTATTCCCGTCCGCGTAGAGAACTCGTGCCCGCCAATCAGAGGCCCCCGTTCTCGAGTGACGTCATCGCCGCCGTGGAACCATCCGGGGCAGTAGCGTAACGCTGTAACCGGGCGCCCTGCTACTGCGAAGATTATTTTATTTCTCCTGAACGCTTATCTCTTTTTCACACATATAACTCGTTGATCTATCAGGGCTGCCGAAAATCGTTGAGAGAAACTGAAAGAATGTGTTCTGACTATGAACCAAGGAGTACGTTTGTTATTTATGCACTTTTGTTCCTGGAATACACGAGGAGGCCCAGTCGGAAAGGAGAGACAGAATAGGAAGACCAGTGGTCAGTCGGAATTGCGTTTTCAAATTTTTATCGTATCTCAATTTTGTAATACGCATATCAATTACACCCATTATTAGACATTGAAAGCTGTGACCATGTGGGTGAATAAATTAAAAAAAAAAAAAATATACTACACGCATGATGACTTTTCTCTCTGAAATTAGAATTCCACGTAATCTCTATCGTTGCGATTCAGACTCAGAGATTATTTCATAAACCAAAGTCCTCACTAGACGACGGATGAAGATTATACCCAGACAATACGAAAGTATGAAATGTAAGTATACATGTACCTGGAGAGAAGTGTGGTGGACGGGATGAGGTGGAGGAGGGAGCTTTGGGATAGCCGCGGAGACTCCCGTGACGTCTCGATGAAGTGAAACTTTAAACGAGATCGAGAACGAACGAGGTGGAAGTGTAGAAACAGGAGGCGGAGAAGGAGGAGGAGGAGGAGGAGGAGGAGGAGGAGTAGAGCGCTTCCGAGTATTTCCGGTGACTCATGCACATGGGTATACGGAGCCTAGCGGGATCGCGTGGGTGAAGTTTGCTTGGGGGGGTGCAGTCGATTGTCGGTCGGTATCAAACGAGAACCCGCCGTGACTCACCGTTAAACTCCGTGTATCCACTAACTTGTACATGCGTGCAGAAATTCGGGGTAATCAATGCTCTCTCTATTACCGAGGGGATTCCGAGAATTTGAAACTATGATTACATCCTAATGACGGCGTCCGCATAGCTGGGTAGGATAATTGTTGGACGGGTATTCGTTTTCTCACACTTGTTATTACGACATAGGTATAATATACGCTGAATTGATGAGTGTCACAGAAAAGCGGAGTGTAATGACATACATATATAATCATTCAAGTTTCGTAGTTTGTGAGAGGATCACAAATTTGAACCGGATGGCAGAATTATTCAATAACGGAAAAATCGCTTTGTAAAAAGCGAGGAAAAGAACAATAAAATAAAAATATATGCGGTGTAAGACTTATTTTTTCGATTACGCAATGTGGTGCAGTACACAGGCGGTTTACCTATATATTCTGTTTATCATACAGATGAGGTATGAGATATGCGTTATAATTAAATATCAATCGTGATTTATCATGTCATGCATGTAACTAGAGCGTATTTTTGTATACTCGATAAATCGCGCATAAACTTAAAAATAATATCCTATTATCGTGAGAACAATGATAACTTTGTGAACTGTAATCCGGTCGTAAGATTCTTTTTGGCCTTTTTTCTTCGCCCACTAATCTATCGCAAGTAAAAAGGACTGACACACATCGGTTACTATTTTACATTTAATTATTTTTCGTTTTCCATTGATGAATTGGCGTCCACGTGTACAGGTACATACCTATAAGGCATACTTGTACGTATGTTAATATAGACGAGAGACAACGATTGCGGCTGTGACATTCACCTAGATTGCTTTTGGAATATGATTACACGCGGTGCGTTCAAGTGGTAAAAAATAATAGGCTTACGATTAGTATACATGATGCAGTAGATATAGAAACTTGACTTGATCGCGCAGCGGCAACAACAGCAGCAGCAGCAGCAGCGATGGATATCGAAATTGGCAGTTGTTAACCCTGAGCTAGCTCACAGTAATACACATTTAGCAACTCCGCATCCTTCTAGCCAAGGACTGTACAATAGCACCATATCTGGGTATCGGACCGGCATGGCATGGCAGGTTGAAACACGCATTTGTGGCGCGTATTTGCACTTCGGCTACGACGCGATGCATGGAATGTGGCATTGATGCCTACGTAAATACTCTACACCTGCACGTGTTGTTTTTCTTCCATCTCTTTCAATTCTCAGCAGCATTTCTTTAATAATTTCATTTCCGCAGATTTATTCTAATTGCAATATCATACCAATCATGTCTACCTACGTAGAATTGCGTGCATACCTATGGGTAATATTCTTTAATGGATTTCCAGCGGCATCCTATTTTTTTTAAGGGTAGGGGTCAAAACTTGGAACAGTTCAATATTGCAAAAATGAAATAAAAAAAATTGAATTGCTCAAAATCTTCCCTTGAAATGTCGATACATCGGTCATTCGAAATATTGATTCTACCAAGTTTTGACCCCTATCCTGTCTGGAATCAAAACTGAAACAAGCTTTTTTTCTATGGAAATTTTACGTGTCTATGATCAACGTATCGCGATTGTTTCGTCTGTCACTTGCGTCGCTACTCATCGGTACATGAAATTTGCTTGGAAAAGAAACTCGTTCCAGTTTTCATTGCAAAAAAAAAAAAACAAATAGTAATCCACTATATGGGTACCTATTAATGAACGTTACTGTAAATACATAGTTTTGTCCGTTTCGAATGCTGGGAGACTACAGAAATTGCAAATTTTTTTCCGCAAGAGTCCAACTATTATACTTACACCGATCTAAAGCGTGTAGATATGTGTTATTCCTCGTTCAACACGGTAGTCATTATGCATTTTCATCGTTCGAACTAGAATATTTTCATAGATTCATAAGTACTGTGTGACAATTTTCCCCCCGTACAATCAGGCGCGAAGTTAGCTCGGCATCACCGTTGCCACGCACTCTGACGTGAGCTTTAAAACTCGTTGTGGATAACGAAAGCATGTCGGTAATGTGTCGGCTCTGTGAATCAGTGGTATTATCTAGTGTCGGTAAAAAAGTGTAAATCTAGATCGTTTATCGAGATGAATTTACGATCTAGACACCTGAAAAATTAGTTTCAAAAATCTGCTTCGTGTATGTCGGGTCAGACTTCGCTCTTCTGTGTATGAAATAAAAAAAATTGTAATCTCGTTTAATTTCGACGATGATTCGATTACTCCGATAAACGATAATAAAGAATCGTCAGAAAAATAACTTGACGTCAATTTATCCTCCTTTTTCTCCTCCGCGTGTATAGAGCGAATTAGGTATTATAAACGTGTGAAACAATATCAGGACTGTTTTTTTCCTAGGGGCGTATAGCGAGAAGTAAAAAGAGAAATGTGAGGAAGCGTCGGACTCGCCTCTCCGGCCTCTCGTTCCGGGAGCAGCCCATGCAGAGCTGAAAGTCTGAAAGCATCGTCGGGCTGAGAGCACGAGAGCAGTCGACGTAGTCCGTGTCAGTCGGTGTCAGTTCGCCGCTGCCAGCCAGGCGTAGGGGGCATGAGCAATGGCGCGTGTTGCGTGTGACTCTCGTCGATCCGAAAGCACGAATTACGCCGATTGTTATTCGAGTACGTAAGCAGTATAGCGGTACGCGTAATACAAACGACGTCGTCGCGAGACCGAATTGCACTGGCAAGCCGCCGGTCCTCAGCTCGTTCTAATTCCTCTTCAAATGGGGGTTTCGAATTCATTCGAAGTTACGCTTTACTACGAACGTCGAGTCGAGTGCGACCCAGAGACGATCATCCGTGATCATCGCCGTCATTGTTTACCATTGAGATATTGAGAGAAAGAGAGGGGGAAGATCGCGTCTACGCACGCAGTTTCTCACACACGCACTCACGCCAAGATCCCGGATGATCTAGAAGTTATCCAAAATGGCTTCCACCGATCTATCGTTCGGTAAATGAAAACAAAACGCAAACACTGCGAATCAATTTGAAGAAATAAACAACGATCGAGTCGAATAACTTTATCGTATGAAAATTGTATAAGCATATCGATCGCGAGGAAACTTTTGTAAACATAATTATGTATATAACTAACAACAAGCGTCGATTTGTTTGCTTTCATTGTGAAATAAATCAGTTTAAAAAAAAAAAACAATTCACAACTATCTTGCATCTTCTCGTCGAATCCAATCGATTTTTCTACATTACTCAATTCTCTATAGTTTCCGTTTTCTTCATTCACCATAATTTGTAGGTTCGATACCGGCGTTCTATAGGGAAGTTTACGAAAAGTGTTCACCGTCCGGAGGAAACGTCGAGAGAGAAGTGTTCAAATCACTACTCGTTAAATCTCAACTCAGCAGCTCTATACTCAGCCAGGTTCGTTGATAAGTTCCGTCCTTACATGTCCTCGTTGAAACCCTACTTCTGCCAAATATCTCCAAAAGTACCGTTAGTACCGTTCGCCGTTCGTCATCGTCATCACGAGCCTCGTCCGTCATAGCTGCAGCCCCCCCCCCTCCCCCCGCCGCCGCCACCGCCCCGCCGACCCTTTTGCGCGCATGCAGCGCGCGCTGTCACTGTTCAATTTCACGTGGCTCGCGTATGGGCTGATGTTGTTTTCGTTACTTTTTGTTACTCGTGAAATCACGTTTTTGTTTTGTTTTTTTTTTTCACAAAAATAAATTTTTATTTTTTACAAACAATACAAGGAAAATAATAAAACAAACTGGATTTATGATTTTTGAGGCATCGACGAACGAGAGAAAGAAAAAATCGAGTCAATGATTACAGAAATAAATAATAAAAGGTGGGACGATAATGATGGGGTTGGATGATAATTGGTTGAAAATGAGAATAGAGTAAAGGAGAATTATTGAATAATGCTTTCCATCTACTTCTTAGTTAGAAATATTCCTAGCTATCTAAGCGCCATTGGTAGTATTATCATGTGGCTCAGCGGCGTTATCACCCTGTAACATTCCAGTTGTTGATAATGGTCGTTGACGCCCCTTGTTACACATTGCTCTCTTTCGCAGTTTCAAATTATCACGAGGTAGTTTTGTTATTGTTTTCCTGAATAGAAATATTATCGTTGTTCAAGAATCTGGATTGTCGTATTTAGCCAGCATTTATTAGCTGCCTGCAAACAGACCCGTTTTATTTTTAACCTGAATATTAATTAGCCTTGAGCGCTTTAAAATTTTATATTACAATTACATTGAAGGATAAACGATTTGAAGCTGCTGAATTGTTTGAACAGGAATACTCGTGTGAATGTATTTAAAAACCAGTTATTCCACAAATGAATAACAAAGAAAGTGTTTGGCCGTCATACTATAATAATCATTCCTGATAAATGAAAAAATCCGTCAAGTATCTTTATTTTTTAATCATATATAGCCACGCGATCACTGCAAGTGATGGTGTAATTAGAGATAAAGATTTAATAATAAATTCGGTTTCTCCTACAAAATATTTAAAGATCATGCTTATCATGGTTTGAGAATAAGCAAAAAGACAGGATAACGGAGCTTCTTGTCTTACTGCTGATACCTAACAACGTCGCGAGCAGTTAGAAAATAGTAAATTGCTTCATTTTCTTCCCCCCTCCTTCCTTCTCTATATATCCATCCATCAGTCCTATTCTTAGTTTGGTCTAGCCGTCCTCTCCCACCCCAATGCCAATGATAAGAAGAGGTCCCCTTGTAAGAAAAATTTGTCGATGCCCCGCGTAACTGGTACTTGGTGTCACTGACAATAAGGTCAACGTATCTGTCGTGCCCCTCATAAATTATTATTGCATATGATGTATGTTGATACAAATAGTCAACAGTAATACATCGCCTGCTGCTCTAGGCTCGGGCTTGTTTTATCCGGTGAATCCAGTTTAATAAACTTAAAAGCGATTTAAAAGTTCATCACTCTTGGTTTGGTTATACCCCCTTACTTATTCTTGCTTCTGTTATTAGTATAGTTATCATCACTGTTTTGCATTCAGCGCAAAATATATCACACAGTAATTTGGTTAAGATTTTTTTTTTCTGTCCTTCCGCTTTACTTCTGTTCTGGTAATGCGGTGTTGATGAGTTCAAGTACATCGTTTACCGCTCATCGTAACATCTTTGAAACGAGAATAGACTTTGAGTTGATTGGAATAGATTGCCTTAATCCACAAATTTGCAAATTAGCTTTTAAACCTTATTACAGTGCGATTGTGTTTCATCGCGTCACAATTCCTTCTGAAATTATACACGTCAATTTATTTTCATCAGATGACATCAAACGAAACATCTGATATTTAATGTGTTACGCAGACAGAAAAGTCTACAAATAAAAATTTTAAAACAATAATGTGTCGTTAATTTGCTATTGTCTACAGATTTGGGAGCTCGTGGACAGCAAAACTGGGTATTTAACAAGAAGCGGCCTGTACAAGGGTTTGGCATTGGTAGCTTTCGCTCAACAGGGTAAACAGCCGAGTGATAAGCTCCTGGAAATATCTGAATCTCAAGGTTTGATTGAAACTTTGTTAGTTTTTACCGTTTCCTTTTGCAATTAGCGATGTGAGATGGCTACTTAGTTTCATAAGTTTTTTCTCATCTGTAATGACGTGAAACAACGGAGGTGCTCCCAAAGTCCTTCGCTTTGATACGACAACTCATATGAGGCAATTAATGAGACACAGAGAGCCACCTCGAGTTTGTAAAAGCAGAAGACATTGACATATCTGTTTTAATTTTAAAATAGAATTGCCGATACCCGCTCTCGGAGATCTGACCGAAGTTGTTCTCTTGGCGCAAAGGATGCACAAGGGATCAAACCCGTCGAAACTGAATCTCACCTACATTGACATATGCAATCTAGATACCATAGAAGTGAATTTAGTACCCGAGAAGAAGGGGATATTCCTTAAGCATGTCGAATATCAAGTGACAAGTAAGGTACGATGCTAAATAAAATTAGCTGGAGCGATGTTTTCATTCTAAAGTTGTAACGCGTACTTTTCTCAATGGTTTTATTGTTTCTCTGCTCTACCATTTACAGAGGTTCAATTCTGTCGTCTACCGACGTTACAACGACTTTGTTTCCCTGCACGAACTTCTGCTAGCTCGATTTCCTTACAGGCTGATACCCAAGCTTCCGCCGAAGAAGATAGTCGGAGGTAAGGAACAACGAGAAAGCGAATAAAATCGCGGAAGGACCCTCTTTGAGATGTAATTTGAGCCTAATTCCATTTCTATTTCAGCTGATTCTCAATTCCTCGAAGAACGGAGACGTTCGTTACTCAGATTCTTGACTTTGATAGCGCGCCACCCATCGGTGAGCAAGGACCCGATAGTGCAGTTTTTCTTTACATTCACCGGAGAAGAGACGCAGCATAAGATTCGCGAGGTGTTCAGACGAGTTCCGGACGAGTTTGCGACCTCGGAATTGTCCAGCCAAGCCAAAGAACTCGTGCCCCCTGAGACTCTGACAGAATTTGCAAACAGCAGAGATCAGATACGCGTCATATTGTCGGGGATATCGAGACTAAAGAATATCGCCGACTGTTTGGCCATCAGGTCTCACGGGTATGCCGTGGATATGGCCGAGCTTGGAACGCAACTCAACAACTTGGCCAACGAACCTCACGGTACAAGTGCTTGGGCGACGGGTGGATCGACGATTTGGAATGATATGAAGAAGGGATTCCACGTCATTTCAAAGTGAGAGAGTGAAAATTATTGGTAAAAATAATTATCCACCATTTTAACTTGGAGAAGAACATTCCAACGATGGCCCCTTATATTTTCAGAGAGTTCAGTCTACTTTCTACCAGAGCATTACAGCAAGCTGTAATAGAGGAAAGCATGGTCTGCGAGAGGCTCAATTTACTCCTTGATATTTTGATAGCGCACAGAGTTTTGTGCGAGCGACACGAGCGAGGAGTCAGCGCAGATCATCAGAGAGCTCTGTCGACTATGTTGTCTCTGAAGAAGAGACAAATGCAGGGCGTTATTCGTGGAACAGATGTAAAAACTTTGAGTTTCCTGTTTCAACTGCCGAAGACACCGTCGATCCAATTCCTCCAACAATTTATGTACGATTATGAATAATTTCAGGCCGACACGGTCGAACATCTGGAAAACAAAATGGTGGCTCAAGAAACTGTGATCGCAAATGTCGAGTTGAGGAACGCCTTCTCGCTCCACTGTTTACACATGGAGACGCAGCTGGTTCACGCCCACTTGGAAATTCTTGCCACAGTTCTACAGAGTCTAGTAAGCGTCCAGATACAGGGGCATTCCGAAGTAAGTTGATTTAACTTTTTGTGATTGCTAATCCCTGGATGATCGTGTTTGGTAACTGATTAAGTTTACAATAAGCCACAAGTGTAACACTGATAATTTTCTTGTGCGTTCGCTCAGAGGATAATTTATTATGGAAATAGGTAAGATCTTACTAATTATATGTTTAAATGTATCGCCACTTATTTGCTCAATTTTATTTACGGCTGAAACAAACTGTGGACAGCTTTAATTATGGATGAAACGTTTCATTACAGCTTACGGAAGTCTGGAAATTGATTGAGCCAACGATAACAAAATGTTTACCAGAAAAATCAGCTGGCAGTTCAAACGGAGTCTCATAGCATTGATATTGTTTCAGAATCCGGGGGGCATAAGATAATATTGATATTACTGAATTGAGATGTTCTATTATTAGTATAATATTCGTTATTTAATTCAATTCTCATATTATTTACCGTATCTAATTAATTCTTTTAATTATTATTTGTTCATCGCCGAACAAAAGTGTAAAGTAATATGTTAAGTCGCGTGCTATGTTATTTTATAGCGGTTTATGTTCAAAGAAACTCGTGGCAGTTATACATATTTTTTCATATATGTATATATACTTAGTAAAGTGTTTAACTATCCAAGTCGAATCGGAAATGACAATCCTAATATTATTAACGTTTTGTGCAATAACTAAAATATACTGTACATGCAAGGTACCTGGACGTAAATTCGAAGCATAATTAATAGTAGTTCTAGGTGTACGTAAAAGTTTTTGAAGAGATAAATCGTTAGGTTCTCATCTCTTGCTAAATCTTGCAAACTGAAGATGATTTGGAAAATAACGGTAAATAGTTTGAATTTATGTAAATTCAATTATTGATCAAAGACAGGAGATTAGTAAGATTGTAATAGTGCTTCGACTGTGCGACATTAGAAAAATACAAATAGAATGAGATAAAAGCGCTTCAATGCCTGTTTTAAACTCGAAGCCTAGAATACTCTAGGGGGATAAGGAAGCTCGTAATTATTATTATAGAGATTGTTGAAAAAAAGGACGAATAACGCTGTCTTTAGATACACACATCATATACTCATCGATAACTGAATTCTTGTAGATTATTTTATTCCAATGTAATTTTCTCATAGCTCAAACTAAAAGAAAAAAACATTCCTTGTTGTGTACTTAAATATATTTTATATTCGTTGATTGAGAAAGTTATTTTTATAGGTATCAAATTATTATTATTATTATTATCGTTAGTATACGTAAAGTTAAAATCAGGTCAGATATTTCATTTCATGGCATAGAATTATTATTCATGATATAATTTATAATGTGTAATTTATATAAAGATGAACAATATCATTACATATGTGCAAGCAATAATATGTATGTACGTTAAATATTGATGATATTCTGATTTATTTTTACGTACGCATATCTCGATAATAAGTTTTTATTCACGTTTACTCTTTCTCTTGTATTTCTTAACATTACATACAACCCTTACCAAAAAAAAAAAGTCACTCTTAAGAATAATACATTATAGCTATACCCACAAATTCAATTTTTGGACAAAATTATCCATTTAATCGAACTCTGACTAAAACTTGAAGCCCCTCAAATGTCAATGCTGGTATAAAAGTAATGCGAAAGCTTGTGTATGTGAATGTTTTTCTTTCTCAGAGCAATATTTTCGCAGCTGTAGCCATAAGGCATGCAGATGTAATTCAACATACCATTTTGAGAAACAGAAAAAGAAAGATGTAAAAAAAAAACCGTGACTCAATCCCTTGGATAAATATTGCGATATATTGTAAATGTCTACTAAATATTGTTAAATCAGAAAAATGCTGTGACATACCCAATTCTGTTCTTTGTCTGTTCATCCACGCATCGTTGAATGCAGCACACAGTGGGATTGGCGGTGTTTCGAGAGCTTTTCATGATTAAAATCTGCAGTAACCTGTCAATATAAAGAATTCTTAGTTATTATCTGGATTGTCCTAAGCAGTAGAGATATTGCAGATCAAAATTCAAAACACAATCGAAAATTATTTTTACCGAATCGAGACACCAAAAAATTAGCCTGCAATCAGATGACTTTCGTTTTGCTAAAAGAAATATTATGCATGAATAAGTACCAGATATGTACGTACGATACTTTTTGTCGCTGTGCTCAGCTTCTCAGGCACAAACTTGGATAGGAAAGACGGTTTTTTCGAGCTTACGAGCTTTTAAAAATCCGAAAGGATTCCAAAGATTTAACGTAACGGTTTTTGGAAACAATTGCCGGCGGTACGATTTTTGGAAAATCAAAAGCAAATGTGGGAGAATTTAACGTAACAGTTTTTACAAACAATTGAAAATCGGGGGTAAGAGTTTTTAAAAATCAAAAGCATCCCACTGTCAACCGTAACGGTTTTTTATAACAATTGAAAATCGGCGGCGAAGATCGAGCGTCTCGCAGCGCCACTAGCGGCCGTAAATTGTCACAGTTGGCAGGCCTGTCGGTGCGCCCGTGATCTTGGATGCCTATACTTTGGCCTATACGCTGAAACCCTGTCATACCCGCTACCCATAGTTCAGTTCGGTCAACGTCACGAGCAGAGTAGGCGAAGGAGGAACGGAGGTTGAGGTTGAGGCTAGCTCACTCGCTCCTGCAGGTATCGCGATTGGCAATTGTCTTTTCTATGGATCGGAGACAAGACGACCTATCCCCTCGCCGTCGTCGATCCGTAATACCAGTATACCATACCATCATCATCAAGCTCGGATCGTAGCAATGGCCGCGTACTAAATGAGCGAGCGATCAGCAAAGCCTGGGTATTATCGCCTGAGAATACAAAGAAGTAGAAAAATACACGTCGTCGTCGTCGTCGTTGTCGTTGTCGTCTCAGTTCTCGCCAATCTCGCCCCGGCGTAGATTCGCTGCCAGTTGCGACACGGGGTCGGTTCTCGGCTGTCCCTCCGATCAGCCAGCGAGCGATAAACATTGCGACGTTATACGCGAAACCACTCTCCACTCGATAAGGGGGAAGAATACACAATCAGCGAGCCATGAGCGAGGACAGGAGCGACGAGGATCCCATAATGGATCTCTGGTACACGAATTGGGAACAACAATGCGTCGAGGCTATCGAGGCCGAGCCAGACTACGAAGGGCAGCTCCACACTTCTAAGGAATTGTACTCGCACCAGATATGGACGGGGTTTCAGACCACAGCCTCAGCCATAGCCCAGCTGTACAAAGGTCGATATCCGCCTCGCGCAACAAAATAAAACAAACACCATTTTTACACGACATCCCATTGCACCTGAGAATAGCTTCCTCCACCTCCACCTCCTCTATCCCATCACACCTGTCTCTTTGTCAATCTGTCAACAAAATCAAACGTCATTCGCTTCGCTCCTTGCCTCGCCTCGATTCAATCTTTCCAATTGCATTGCAGATCGGACACAGGGTGCATCTTTGTGGATTCCCTTTCAGACCGCAGCTGGAACTGTCACATCTCTTTACAAAGGTTCGTCAGCACGATTCTCAAAATTAACAGCACTCGTATATTGTGGTTAGATTACGGAACTTGTGTCACATTGTTTCGGGTTTTGTTCTTTGCACGCGTCCCTGTATCGATGTGTTCTTTCTCTCCTATCAATTTTATAACCCTACGTTCTTACACTTTCTTTTTTTTACTGTTCGCGTGGTTCGACAGACTCTGTTGAGGGAATGCGAAGATGCAGCGACATCGGCGCCGAAATGGGCAGGCAGAAACGTAGCAAAGAAATAATGAATTGGGCACGAAAAAAGCGACGCACCATCAGGAGGGAGGATCTTCTCGCTTATCTCGCTGGTAAACCTCCACCGCCACGGCCCCATTCGCACAGGTAAGACATCAATAGAAATTTCAGGTAAGAAGACAAACAGTGTGATAAATCTGTCGCAATCATCAAAACAATGTTCAGTTTCATCTTGTCATACACACGTGCTCATAAGGCAGAGTCGACAGGCTTTGCCAAATTATTTCTTGGCGCTACAGCCATTTTTTATTGTCTTGTTACTATTTTTGGGCAAATAATCAAGAGGTGATTGTTCATGTGACAACACTGCCTTTGTTTTCCATGTTTCTCCTTTTTGCGTTTGTTGGAATCAATCTTTTTACACCATCTCATCGTTGTTTATTGACTAGCGTTAACAACGCTTCAGATCTGTTTATTATTTTTTTGTGTATACTTTTCCGACGTCCCTGGATTTTTTTTTCTCTCCAAACTACAGAACAATGCAAAATCAACCCGATGAGACGTGAGATTTTTAATTCTACACAAATTATTCCCCCCCTCTTTAGAAGTTCGCCAAAGCCCCGCATGATGGTTTGCGGTTCTCCGCCATCGCAGAGTCCTGCACCTAGTATGGTAGTGTCGCCAGCACCAACATCTGGAAATGACGGAGACCCAGAACTTCACACGTTTAGAGAAGCTATCGCTTTATCTGGTAAGAAACTTTGTTATTAATCCCTGGCAATGCCTTTGTCGTTTCTTTCCTCTGGCAAGCTCTTTTTGCCCTTCAATATTACTCATCGGCGGCGGGACCTCTGTCATGCTCAAAAAATTGGTCATTCCAGGTTCTCCAATATCTCGCCGCGCCGGTAGACAAGCGGAATTGTCAGCCTTTATAAGCAGCGAATTTGCCCGGCATCATAAACGGCCGGCTTCGCATGATGTGGATATGGGATCGCCAACGCACAAACGTTCACGTTTTATGTAACGGCGTCGTGCAAAGTAGACCCCCCCCCCCCCCCCCCCCCCCCGCCTTTCCCCTCGCTCCTTACGATTCCCTGTTAATTAACAATAAGTCATTTATTGATTGATTAATTGTTCAGCCCTCCGAAAACACACACGACACACACACACACACACACTTACGCTAACCGAAGACATATACGATTCCCGGCTAGGTGTAATTATTTCATAATCAAATTTACAAAGATTTTATACAAGAAAATTAGGACAAAGTACGAATAAGTTACCGCAACGCGATCCGGCGCGACAACATCTACAGAGATCCGTTTAGAAAACTGATATGTGTATATCGTCGGTTGTTCTCCGCCAGCATATTTCTTGGAAACCGAGAAGAAAGACTATTTTTTAGTTTTCGTTTTTACATTTATTTATTCAAAGTATTGAATTATAATCCACTTTGCTCTCAGATCGTAGACAATGAGGAAATGATCAACAACCAAAAACGAATCTCTCTCTCTTTTTTTTTTTTTTTTTTGACCAAGCGTCGTTTGCTGTAATATTGTCAACCGAATAGTCATTTGAGAACATATTTATGTAATATACACACTTTTTCTCTTCTCACCTTTGTTAATCACAGATACGTGCCTACGCGGAGAATTCTGACTCGTGTAAGTTTGTTAAACAATTAATTGATAATAATAATATAATACCTATACGCATTTCTAATCTTGTATGCAAAAATATACTTTTACGCATGTGTATAAAATCTTTGAATCTTTACGCTTTAAAGCGGCGCAAATACTAATATTTTATATACGCGTTTGACAAACTTAAAAATTGCGTTATTGCATTCGCGTGAATGATTTATTTTTTTTGTTTCGATTGATATAGTATATATGTATATGTGTATATATACACGCAGACCATAAATAGGCTTCTTTTTGTTTTTTGTTTTCTTTTTTTTTCTCATTGCCAACTTACAATTGATTTACAATTTTCATTGTATTATGGCTTGACGTGATTTATTATCGCCATCATTATTCATAGAAGACAATGAATTTGTCTTTAATACGACATGTTAATTTATTGCGTGATCAGAAAATTTGAGGTCTCAACATCACGCTGCGCGCATTGTTCATTTTTTGCAAGATTTTTCATCGTTTTGTAACAGTTCTTATCTGTTGACGGCTGTTTTTTTTTTATTTCTTTTTTTTCCCCCATCGACAAATACATAACGAACACTTGGTTTCTTTTTCCTCTCGCCTTCGCGTTGTTAGGATCACAGTAAGAACTCGCTTACCCGACCTCCGATTAACTCAGGTTCCGCATTATCCGAGACGCCCATCTCATCATAGCGCTCTGACTCAACCGAGGTATATCCTCAGATAGAACTCCATAATTCGCTATGCCTATGTACAAAGTAGCCTTGCATCGCTACTTTGTTTGGAAATTAATAAGCCTTTACCGAGCTCTCACGTTCAGGTTTTATGAAATTTTATGATTATTATTTTCGCAAATATATAAAAATAGTAGGAATTGTCGGGTTGTGTATGTTTTTTGTACTATCCGAGATTGTCCGTGAAAGACCAAAAAAGTTTTTTTCTTCTGTTATAAATTTAACAATAATTATCATTATTATTATTACTGTTAGTGTTGTTGTTATTGTTGTTGTTTTTATTGTATAATGAAAAAACTAGGTCGCGAAATCAAATTGAAATCCCATCAACAAACAACGTCAACGATAATATGTTACATCACGATTAATCTCTTGAGATAATAACATTTGTAAAAGAACAAAGGAAATTCGTATAAATTTCAATACAAATCACTTACAATTATACACGGGAAGTTTAATATTAACACTCTTAATTACTCGGAAAATTATCGATTGCAAAAATTTTACTCATCGCGCAGAACAGCCGCAGGAATCAATGACGGATCTTAAAACGTAGTAGCTAAACTTTATCTCCGTCGCAAACTGTCTCTTTGCGTATGCATACATTGTAAATTGTATAGGTAGGTTTAATTTCCGTAACACTAAATTACCTTAAGTGACTTACGGGGAAAAAATGTTTAGAAAAATAACAAAATTAGCCCAAGTGGGGTAAAAGAAGAACAAGAGAAAGAGAAAATATTTAAACAAAGGAAGAAAAAACGAATAAAAAAAAAAAATCTTATAATATTTATTGAAAAAAGTCTTTGTAAACTTGATTGGTAATATGACATTTGAACACTAGCAAAACTAGTCTGCTCGGGCGCCGCAGTTATTTGACGACATTATCATTGTTACTATTCTTCTTTTTCGTACTACGTGCTAATTTATTTACTTACTTAGCCTAATTCTTTCTTCTTCTCTCTTTGTTTACGCAGCTCAGGCCGAAGGCAATAGTTTCATATATTATACAAATACCCACCCAAACGGGAAATTCAAGTTTTCTAATATTCGAAACAGACGTTACATAAATCAATGTCCGCATGTTATTTGGCAGAACTTACAACGCACGATTCTCGTCCTTCTCTCAGCGATTTCATGGCTTAATACCCTTATCTCTAAACCGAAGAAACGACTGATGAAAAGAAATCTGCGATCCAGCTTCAAAGTCATTTCAAATAATACCGAGTATCGTTATAGAATCATGATAAAAATTTCTTTGTATCTATTATCATCCATACAGAATTGAATATCGATTACTTGAATTATTCGTTGATATGTTATCTATTTTTTTTTTTTTATGTTTTTTTTCTCCTTGTTTTGTTTTTCACTTTTAAGTGGCGATAGAACCGAATTATTCATATGCATAAAATTTCAATCAAGCAATTCGCAGCTGTATACTCTGAAACTTATATCCGACAAACAGGTACAATTCTCTGCTATCTCCAATAACGATTGGAAGAAAGAGGAAACAAAAGTACAGTCGTTCGTCAAGTTGCATTATGACGACAGATATTTTATATCCAAGTGTGCACGCACACACAACCGCAAATACACACACATACACACACAAAAACCCCTTTGCAAAGGGAGAAGCAAGTCGTTGTTATTTGGTTGTAAATATAGCGTATATTATTATTATTATTATTATTATTATTATGATTATGATTATTATCTCTATTAACTTTCTCATAATTATTAATTATTATATTATTACATAATTATTACAACTATCATTATAATGATTAATATTGAATATCCTTCAATAGCTTTAGACGTTTAATATTTATCGATATAATATTAATAATAATTAACAAATCGTACATTACATTTAGAGATTCGTATTTGTATATACATAATATGTATATATTATTATATATTATATACACTTTTGTTTTGCCGAATTTTTGGATTTTTAAAAAATCCAAATGCTGTTTTCTCCGTTCTATTATTTTTTTTTTCCTCCTTTTTTTCTCTTCTTTTATGGCCTGTATTTTATGCGTTTTATTTTTATGTCTATTAAATTATTACTGAATTTATTGTACATTGAATAGGCCACGATTGTTTAAGATTGTAAAACCAGTGTTCAGGATTGAAATTGTTTTTTTTTTTTATTATCGTACTATTGGAGACATTACTAAAAAAATATTTTCTAAAACTAGTTGACGAGTACATGATTCCTTTTTCCATTTCATTCGACGTCGAATGATGCCCATTGAGTTTTTCTCTTGACTTCTGCTTCTTGTTGATTGTAAGAGATATTTAAAAAATGTGGCTTCCTGTTGATTCGTAACGAGGCGTTTAATTAAGCGTTTAATAAGGTATCAGCTAGGTATTTGTATACGTGCATACATACCATCTAAACAAAAAAAAAAAAAAAAAAAAAAAAAAAAAAAATACAATTCTGTAATTTGTAGAATAAAAATGAATAGAAAGAAAATATATTGAGATTGGATAAGAACCGAGAAGGAATTCTTGCGTAATAACGCAGATATTTTTCGTATTGAGATGTAGCAAAAGGAAGGTGGGGGAGAAAAAAAAAAGGGAAAGAGTCGAAAGAAAATCAAAATCACTGGCAAATGTCGGTTGGAAAGAATTTGTAATAAGCTTTAAATACGAGCAAATAAGTAATTATACCATGTATATCCGTTGTGTATAAAGAAATTTGAAAATGAGTGATGAAAAACGAGAAAGAGTAAATTAAACACAAAGAAAGAATAAAAGAAAGAAAAAAACAAATTCAGACAAAAGTTCATAGGTGTATGATATTACAACAATGAATTATTATTGTAAAACTCTAGTTAGTGATCTTGAAATTGGAAGAGAGAGAAAAAAAAAAAAAACATGGAAAAAACAGGAAAGAAAAGAACGCAGACGAGGAAGAGTAGTTGGTCGATTGGGCAAATCATGTTGGAAGAATAATTTTATTATTCTGTACCATATCGTGTATAAATATATACATACTAATTGTAATTATAAGTATGTCTCATTATACTATACACGCTAATTAAAAATAATCTACACAATTTCACGAACGTATACATATATAGTTATAAATTATTTTTATTCGCAGTAATAATGCGGCTAACGATTTAGAGGCGAGTGATGAAAAACAAATGGAAAACAACATATAGAGAGAAAATACACATGTATGCATGTTCAACTTTGCTATTTTTTACATTTTAATACCGAAAAAGGAATGCAAAATACAATCCCACCCGACCGGAACTAAAACTGTGCAACTTGGGCGAGAGGCGCGGAAAGAATATGTGACGAATAAGTATCATTTAATTGAGGCTTCGGTGGAAACGATTTCTTATGAATATGAACTTTTATTGCCCACGTACGTATATATTATCCATGTTATGTCTACTTTCTAGGTTTTTATATATTTTTCTCCACTTTGTCTCTGGTTTTACACGCATCCTTTATCTCTAACCCAATCTAAAGAGGCTTGTATATTTTTGCGACTCTTGTTCACGTGATATGCAGATATAATATCTATAATCATTCACAAATAAGTTGTGAAAAAGAATTTTTCAGTGGTTCGATCAGTGTATTAAATTAATAATTTAGATTTTAGTTGATGGAGAATTACTCTGCTATGAAAATTGTTGCATTCTTTTTTTTTCTTTTTCTTTCTAGTGTACAATAAGGAGATTATTATCATCTGTTGAACGATACATGAAAACACGATTTGGTACTGAAATTCGGTAACAATAGTTTCCCAAAATATATTTACTTTCCACTTTTTACATCATCAACAAAAAAAATTAATTTACAATTGCAGAATAATACTAATCGTAAGTAAATAATCTGTACATGTAATATTGCATCGCTGGTCTCTGTCGCCTGGAACCTTCTTCTTTTTACCTTCTCCGATGACGTAGAAATAGATACATGCAGAAAGAATACGAGGATGAAATATCAAAGTCTGTGATCTATAACAATCAGTGAACATCATATGACGTCACGGTAAATGGTGAGATTATTTGACTTGTATTCATGTAATATACTAGCTCACTAAATTATTATCTATAGATTTATCTATAAATTTTATAGATTTTAGAAATGCTAAAAAATTTCCGTCATAATGTGTGTCATTTGACGGACGGTTTTTCTTTACTCAACTTCACCAGAGTTCGAATTAGGAATTTCTACCGATTCATTGGTATTCGTAACTCGATTTTTACGAAAAATATTTTCACCTGGGTGTGGTGATCGGTCTTCTTCCTCTTACCGCTAGTTGTTTCATTCTTAATGTGTAAAAAAATATAGATTTATAGTATATGGTAAAATAATACCATTTTATGCAATATTCATTTCTAAGCGTCATAAATTTTTGTCACTCGGACGATAAAAATTCCGTATATACAAATATTTATATATAATATGAATATCTTTATACAATTTGACTCAATATCTCAGTGTAAAATTCAAATGTGGTATAGATCGGTGGAAAAATTATAATCCTAAGGCAGACAATCTTAAAGAAATAAATCTTCATCCGACTCTTCGCCTGTGAAAGTTAGCCTGCTAGAATTGGCCGATTTCTTTGTGCTACTTCCACCGTCATCGAGTAAATCTAATGCGAAACTATCGATGTCTCTTTTACGACTAGTTGACGGTCTGTTGTCCGTGGCCGAATTGCTAGATCTCGAGGTGCTGACGTCGTTAGACTTGTTATTCTGCTCAGTCTTAGCGGCTTCCTCCTCGGACGCTTCGCTGTCGTCAGTCTGTGCCTGGAAGGCTTCCTCGTCTTTGGGCTCTGCCTTATCGTTCGTCTCGCTCTGCAGCTCCCTGATCTTTGCCTTCTTTGAATTCAAAACAATTATGAACTTGGAATACAAGTCCTTCTCCATTTCATTTTTCAGCTTCACCATTTCCTCTAGTTTCTCTTCCAACTCTTGTTGCCACGTCCTCAGCTTTCTGCCTTCTGTCTCCAGACGCTCGACTGAGCTTTCCAGCTCTCTGTTTCGTAGCACAAACTTCTTCAATATATTCGGAAACATTTGAGCCAAGGGCGCAGATCCGACGTTGATCAGTCCTTGGTTCCAACGACCTCGCTTCCACCTGAGTTTTGAATCTTTGAGAAAGAATTGGACGATCTCGTCACGACCCGATAAAGCCTCACGTGTCCCACACAAATATTCCCCTCGCGTCTTTGACAAATTTTTGGCAAACTTATCGACGTCTTCGAGTCCCATCTGGAAAATTTTACGTGTAGAATTACTTGCCTGCAAGGAACTGTCCTCTGCTTTTGAAGCGCGTCATCACCTCGCCGACCAACGGGCTCGAATCCAAGTTCTGAAATATCGCGATCTTCAATCCTGTATCCATCCATTCTGTAAAAAGCGTCATTAACTGATCGTCATGTTTGTTCATCACAACGCACGTTGTGATATCCGAATCCCCCATTTCGTTTGGTGGTTTACGTTGCGGTACGATGTATTCTATAAGAGGAATTCTATTTCCAATGAAACCGATTCGTAGTTCTCTGTAAGTAAGACATCGGATTGAATAGAATTGGATTTATTAACGAAAATATACATGAAATTGATGCATCCCAAAGATAAATATACAATATCTATGAGTGGATCGCAATTTTTCATAGAAAAAATTTACAATAGAAGAATAAGCTTAAAACTTAAAAATTTTAGTAACAAATAGGTAGGTGACGAGTAATTGTTGTTCATTGTTGTTGATATTATTTATCCAGGTATTTACATTTGATTGTACGATATTTTAGATCATTTACGAAACGCAACGTTCCGTTAGGTTAGGTCAGATTCACATATTTTAAGTTACGTTTTACATTACGTTAGGTTAGGTTACGTTGACTCGATTGAGTGAGACGTGACCCTCATAGGGTGACCTTGTACAATTCTGCTCTACGATATCAAAAATACATGCTTATGTATTTATTGTAAAATGCTTGCATGCAAATAATAAATAATCCATCCGCATTTGACATCATTCGGCATTCAACTTTCAAACAGTGTTGCCACCCAGATGTCACCATTTGTTCGGTGTAATTTAAATACATAAATCATCATATATAACAGAGCATATAAAAGAAAAGCAGGAAAAAATTCTTAAGATACCTGACAGTTTCTTTGAGACTGTGAAAATTTTCTAATGACACTTTTCTGCTTTTTATTCCTTACAATTAGCGAAATATCGAAATTCTCAAAATCTGATGGAATTTCTTTAACATTGGCAATACTGCTTTCAAATGAAGGGAGACGGATGTGCGGCTGCGCATAATCTTGCTGTATTCAAAACTTCAAAAGACGGATGGATCAAACGCGATCAAAACGTAGCCATGATTTTGATCGTGAAGGGGAAGTCCCGACCAACCGTAAACTCCCGAATTTTTCTACTCATTCACCTTCCTTCTCCCAGCCACGTCCTAACGATGGTAAGTACGATGGTAAGATGGTAAGTGGTATGGATTCATCTCTTAGTTGATTTTGGAAATGATCAAAATCTCATCACGAGCCTCTTGGTTTGATTTTTGTTTTTTTACGTTGCCTCGATATTATTTCCCATTTTTTCAAATTTTTCTTCTAATACTGCTATTTGATTATAATATTTTTCACACACTTGTTTTTAATTCCATGGAATGGTTAAATGGATCAATATTATTCAAAATTACAAATATTTTTTATTACATGAAAAAAATTATTGTGCGGTATGCTAACGAATTAAAGTAAATATAAATCGAGACTTCTCGACTCCGTTATTACACTATGGGAAGGCCAAGGTCGATCAAGTCAGCTCCGAAGTACCGGAACGTGTGAGTGTACAACATCATACGCGTTCCTCCGAGTGCGATATTGCAATAATTATTGGGTCTTGCGTAGTGGCAGATTGTGTATAGTGCCAGCTCCAATTCCGGCGAAGTGCCGATTAACAGGGAACTCCCAGTTTTTTTAAAACCGCTCATTTCATAGTTGATTTTGAGAATCGACGCTGTTTGCGGAGCCTGGAAAAAAAACGTGTCAATACATTGCATAGGATCGTATAAATATACGTATAATTTGTTTATTCGGTTTAGTCGCGCCCTATATCACAGAAAGTGACATCATATATAAATACATTGGACAATGCCTTGAATTTTCTGATAACTATTAGATTCTATCTAGAGTCGAGCCCAAAATTTTCACCATGATATTGACAATTTCACATTACCCATCAACCCATAATCAAAGTATATACACGTCAGTATTTGGATCACTTACCTTTCCCAGTTCTAGTTTTTCAGTGTAACTCAGGTAATTGGCACGTCCGGATTTTTCTAGAAAGTCAAACGCTATCCAGTCTTGTATGCCGTACAAACCCTCACCAGGGATGATTTCCCCTTGAAATACTCGTTTGAATCCTGACGAAGAACCGTCATACGTGGTGAACCATATGTGCTTCAAAGATTCTTTTTGTTCGGAGTAATAACTTCCCATCAGATTCTTCTTCTCCAAGAATCCCATTGTCGCAGACATCACGTTTGTGTTCAGTAGCAAATCAATTAGAAGCGTCTCTTCTTTTCTACTGTTTTCACGTGTCTTGTTCTCTACCTCAGATGCTGCTTTATACAAAGAACGAATCGCTCGTATGGTCGGAATCTGGTACGCCTCGGGCTGAATGTTGAATAGGCTGAAAAAAATGACAACGATTGCCTCAGCTTATGCAAGAATAGAGTAGATTTAGTAGATGACGATGGAAAACTGTGTTCAACTCACGGCTGAGGAGACGCGTCTGTGATGTTAGTGTTGTTAGCAGTTGTCTTGTTCTGCAAATTCAGGGTAATATACTTTTGAGCATTATTCTCATCCATGCTGAATAATTTCTCAGTAATGTTCCACAGCTCTTCGTCGGAAACTGACATAGGCCAGTACTGGGTAGGATATGACTGACCCCGTCCATTATCTTGGGTCGGAGAAGAAATCCCATTTGACGGAAGCCCAGAGTTGGTATTCCCAGGCGAAACAAATGTACCCTGAGATCCGGAATTAACGTTACTTCCAGTATTTCCAGCTGGGTATCCAACGCTAGGTGGAGGCGCAGGCTGCGAACCACCTGAAAAGCTGCCGGGGTAGCTCTGCGCAGGGTAATTCGGTGGTAAATTTGAACCACCGCCTCCTCCACCATTCATTGGAGCACCTCCAGGTCCCTGGTCATAGTAATTATTGACTATGTGCGTAGTTGTAACCGAGCTGCCTCGAGGAGAAGGAGGAACACCGTAGCTGTTCCAGGAATTCTGATGGTAGTGATCGTAGTAACTGGGAGCCGTTAGTCTGTGAACGGCAGCATTGACGCCAGCATGTATCAGTGCCTCTTTGAAAATATCGCCCGTCTGCCTGCCTGAACTATAAGACTGCTGTCCTGGTACTATTACATAGGTCGGCGCAGGGTTGGGGGGCAGAACGGGTCCCTGCTGAGGATAGATGTGATTGTGAATCGGTTGTATGTTACCATGCCCTTGTGGATAAGCTGTCTGCGGTTGCAAGTATGTTTGGGTTGGGTGATAGACTGGTGGTTGTCTGGGATAGTTGACTCCTCCCATAGAAGTTATGTTTTGTCTGAAACCAGGTGGCGAAGAACCGTGGTTTGGTGTTGAATTGCGATAGTTGTGATAAGGTGGACGGGAAACTGAAATTCAGAGACGTTAGAGCATGGCGTAAACTCAAACCACATTCTTTATTATCACTTCGTAGAAAAAATTGCGTTTTACCAGGACGAGATGTAGGTTTCGTGTATGTTGGGGCCTTTGGTGTTGTGTGCCTAGGAGGTATAACAAATCCAGGGGGGGGAGGTGTCACAGGTCTATTGTGGCCTGAAATAAATTTACTCATCGTAGAGTTGAAGACAATTAGAGCCACGGTTTGTCCCATACTGTTAACTGACTAAAATCATTACCGTGGGCTGGTGCAGGTGGTACTGTCCCGAATGGCCTGAACGGTGAGTTGTTAGTGTTACTGACTGCAACAGATGCACATTTCTTAATATTTCATAGGCTCGGAATCGTTTTTCCGCTAGCTCTTTTGTTCAGCATGATTATTTGCACAGTTTCATGGAACAATTACCAGATATTATTTATAATTACATCGACAACGGTATAATACGATGAAAAAAAATAGTACCAGTTTGTCTCGGGGGTGGAACAGTGCCAAATGGCCTGAACGGTGAGTTGTTAGTGTTACCGCCTGCAACAGATACGCATTTCTAAATATTTTATGGGCATGGATAAGAAATATAGAAATATTAACTGCTAAATGTCTGAAAGCTCCTAGCCAGGCGCACACTGCCAGCGCCAACACGTACACAAGTTTTTGCTTCTGGCATTTGGCCGATACGCTAAGCTCGCGTAAAAGTTGTGCATGCGTTGGTAGTGGCGGTGTGCTCGTCGCTCGGACACAGCAATTTCACTAGAAACTCCTGATGGGTGTATCGATGAAATGTCGATATTGAAGCCTAAAATAAGTTTGCGCTTATTTTCATATAAACTCAGCTAACGCATGCTTAGAACTTGATGCTTTTTAAGAAGAAATTAAGATAAAGATCAAGTTAAAGGTAAAATGACAATGAAATCTCACCATGACCTGATGTCGGAGCGCTGGCACCTCGAAATGGATCTGAGCTTGATGGGTGGTTAACTAACAGAAAATTCAATCACATTTTGATTGGTTTTTACAACTCAAGTTCAATTTTTTATTCGATCCTCAACATGGAGAAGTCCATACCAATTCGACTAAAGTATTCCTTCCAATATTCCTTCGATTTCATTGATAAATTTTTCATTTAGATTCACAGAGTTGACAGAGATAAATTCAACATGAATCTGGTACTGAGTGACCTGGAATCGGTTTTTTATTCTTGTGGATTGAATGGATTGCGATGTAACATAAATAAATAATTTATTTATAATTCGCTACTTGTGAATATTGACCATATTTAGGATTTGGAAATAATCTCAAACAAGAAACTCATTTAATAATCATATTCATTACATCAAAACTTTTTAAAGAAATTGACGAAAAAATTCAGGAACATAGATTTTTATTTTATATAGAATATTTTACGTCAAAAACTGCACGAAATATAAATCTCAAAGAAATATCCAGTTTTTTTTTTTTTTTGTTTTATGGAATGTAATAAAAAATTAGTACAGAAATCGCAAGGATTAAGCTTCGGACGTTTATCAAGTTGGTATAGAAATACTCACATACTTGAGTGTGTGCCTGCACATTACCTGTTGCTGAACCAGGCCGACGTTCTGCGTTCAGGAAGCTGCCTGTCGATCCTGAAAAGTAGGAACAATGTTTGGTCAAGAATAGTGAGATATAATTTCACTTAGAGTATTGGTGATTTATTTTTAATAATTCATAGAATTTAGTTTTCCTGCTCCGTTGTAAAAAACAAGCTACTTCCAAGTTTTTACACAAACAAATGCAAGATATAACTGCGCATTAATAGTCGTTGCATCATCGTCATATCTCTGTTTTCGTTTTCATGCAAGTTGATTGAGTATGATGATTTTGTTATGTCTGCGGAGGATTCACGAGTATACAATTATCAATGCCATATCTCAACCGAGAAGAATTCGGAGGTCAGAGGTTTCGACGCGCTTATACGCATTGCTTACTTTAAAGCGTTCGTTTTAAAAGGCAAAAACTGTGTACCAGTTAACAAGCTTCAAGATAAGAGTTTAATTAGCCATCCTTAAATCTAGCATTAATCCTCCTAAATTGTGTTACTGCAATATTACCTATTTTGTGATTCGTCGTTGAGCTCGAATGAGACGGCGAACTTGGACGAGACCATGTGCTTGTATGAGATGTCGAACTTGGGCGAGACCATGAAGTGGAGTGAGATGTCGAACTTGGGCGAGACCATGAACTGGAGTGAGATGACGAACTTGGGCGAGACCATGAACTACTGTGAGATGAACGGCCTCGAGACGAACTTCCTCTAAATCTTCCTCCCTTTGCGTCAATGCCAGCTGAAAGGATATTTTTTTCAATATAAGTAAATCATAAGTTAACGATTTTGCACACCGTAGAGGGTGATCCTCGTTGACAATAGTTACTCTCGCATCAATAATTTGTAAAATCAAGTGTACTCACCGAACGCCACGATGAGCACAACGAAAATTAATATGTGGAACTTCAGTTCCATTTTGTATGTAGAGAGTCGCTGCTTCTGCTCGGTATCGAATTGCCAGTTGAACTGAGCTCCAATGTGCTCACAAGCAGTAGGAGACTTGCCTATTCCCGCCTACTGCTTTAGTTGCCCCTTATCTGTGTATGAAACCACATCTTGCCACAGAGGCCAAGAACACTGGTTCAAAGGTCACACTTGAAACTGAGAATGACATGATTTCTTCCCTCCATCGCTTCACCGTTTGTGCGTGTGTGTGAGTATTTCTAGGAATTGAAGTAATCACGTCAAGTGGGAAGACAAACTAACGTACAATTCGTTGGAAATGCGTTACTATCTTTTCATTCTTCTACAAATTTCATGTGTAACATTGCTTTGAATAAATAGTATCAAGCTTTCCTTGTACGCCGTACCATCGTTTTAAAACTTTCTTCTTCATAACTGTGAACAATAGGGCTTTTCATGATCATTTATCGCCCCTGAAATATCTCATCTCTCAGAGAGGTTCAGAACATGTATAGGGCACCAGACACTTCCTCGATGTTTACCACTTGTGAATTCTTGATAAAACATGGGTAAAAAATTTTTACTTTGAGCTGCTGTTCAATAGTTTACAGATTGTGAGTCAAACGGAGCCCTAATGCGATCCCCAGTTTCAGTTTATGATTCAACGCGTTTTCTGTGATTTAATATGTATAATCATATTTCCTGTACAATTATCAAGAATGCCACGGTTAAGATAAGGAGAATAAGATATGATTTTTTTTAAACATATGTAAATATATTTTATTTCATGATAATTCGATCCGAAAATTTAATTTCGAAATATGCCCTCATGGTGGGCATAACAAAACTTAAAATTACTTTCGAAAATTAAGTACAATAATGGAATCCGTGATTATACTTTGACTTACAAATTAATTACTGTTCAGTTATTCTTTTAATAAAAAAATAGCAATCCCGACTTCTAAAATTATAGTCAAGCCGACGATATTCTTTTTCATTTCAGCAATTCGTATCTACGCAGTCAGGCCAGCGGTTTTGTCTTCCTTGGCAATAAATCTATCCAGGATAGCTTCGCTAGGATAATCAGGCACGGAGAGCTGCCTGAAGCCTTCGTCATCAACGAAGCAAATCTCGTGGCCATCCTGAAAAATGAATGCATCAAACGAGTCGTTATCAAGTCAAGGTAAACTCACTGATAATACGATAACAGTCGTGCAATTCGACGCCGCGACAAACGAATCTATTCATAATTATAAAAAAAAATATTACCGGATCGGCAAGAATGACGACAGTAACGCTAGCTTTTCCTGGTGTATCAAGTTTGACGAGTTCGGTGAGAATCTTTTGGTTTGCTTCTTTTATAGTCTGATTAAGGAGCAGTAGGTTTTCGTATGGAATTGAAAATGCAATCCGTCCATAGCCCTTTGCGTGTAGCACCTCAGTTCCTGCGAATCATGCATCATTTTCTAGTCTCAAGCCTCAGAACGTACGATGTGTGACTGTATTAGAATAAACTCAGAATCACCGTCCGTCTTACCAATATCCTCAAACTCAAGCTTGGCTTGATTGTCCCCAAATCCTAATAGAACTTTGCGATCATCTTGCTTGTAGACCTTCAAGCGGAGAATATTCTTCCAATACGCAATCGTACGTTCAAGATTGGAACTGGACAGGGTGACTTTCTCGACCGGATCTGAAAGGCGCGACAAGGTGGTAAATATCACAAGTTTGTAAGCAAAGAAACTGAAAGGAAAACTGAAAGAAAAGTAAATCAGATAGTATCAGAATCTATGCCAGGTAAAAATACAGTGCTCAATATTCTAATTGCCTCTATCAGCAGGCTGCGGTTCGTCAATGACGTAGTACTTGTAACCACCGGGAGCTTCAAGTACGAATTTTCCGTCCTCTTGTCCCACCGGCCATCCTGAAGATCTCGCTCTTTCAATCGTTTCCTTGGATCGAATCGTTATCCCTTTAAAGTCATTGCCTCTTTCGTAAGAATCGATACCATAGTTGTAAGTCAGCTCGACGACAAAGTGATTGTCCTCAGGCCCGTAGCCAACCATAGTTTTGCTCCAGCGATTGGCGTAGGGTCTAAATATGGGAAAAATAAATATTATTAAGGAACAAAAATTATCACACCGGAGATGATAGCGAGGATAGAAATATATACGAGAAAGAACGACTGATAGAAAGGAGAAGGAAATGTCTTCCGACTACTTGGTTTGTATTTTGTAGCCAATAGCTAACCCGTTGCAAGCAGCTTCGCAACCGTCCGAGAATTCCTCGTGTCTCAGAACCTGGAATACAAAATCGCTGTATCAAAATTGTGTTTTCAACGTCTATAGAGTGGCGGTGATCAGAATATACCCGTAACCGTGCATGCAACGGTGAATTGATAGATTCTAACCTTCATTCCTAGTATTTCGCGGTAGAATTTTGCCGTCAGTTTACGTTCACCAATTTTGAACACGAAATGAAGGGCGCGAGCGTTTGCCATTATTGATGATAAAACAGTCAATTTAACGATATCGAGTTTATATTTTGTAATATATTTTCTTCGTGCTATCGCTTTTCTTCCGCGAGGTTGACGCAGTGGGGAAATACCGGCTCGTCCGTATGACGTGTGAGCGCTTTTTCTTGTCTATTTTACCGCTGACAAGTGGTTTTTGCTGATATAATTATTTCCTTTGTTGCTAGTGACGAGACTGTTCTGGCCAAACCACCCAAAGAATTCTAACCAGTCGAGGTCACCGTTACACACTTGCCTCATTATAGGTTTATACATTTTCTGAGACAGTGTGTTAATTGCGCTGATATGTTATATCAGTGGTTAATTGTTGTTGGAAGCAATAAAATAGAAAACACGTTCTTAACTCATTCTATTTCGTAGACGTGCGTATCGCTGGTTCTTAATCGCGCGTTGTATTAGATTTTATTGGGCAATTAACACTCGTCTGAAATCATTCGACTGATCTTTATCGTGTGAGAGATTACGAAATGGGTTTTCTAATCTGTAAAAAATTCCAATCGTAATCTATTCACGTTTGATAAAATCTCACTGTTCGTAATTGCCGCCGTTTCGTTCAGTCCGTAATCCGTTGTTTCCAGCTGTTCCCAAGCAAACTTCACTTTCACTGCGTAATGTTCGAAGGGAAGCTTCAGAAAAAGCTTGAATATTGAATTTAGGAAAGGATATCTATCCTTTCTACACTCACCGCGTCTCACCGCACTCACGGCACTCACCCTACATCTACTACATGCTCCTCGAAGATCCAGAATCTTAGCGTTCCGCCGGTTCCGCCCATTCCGCCGTCCCGCGGTAATCCGCTGTTAACTTCACAACGATGAACCAAAACATGCAATGACTAGCATTGGCGGTGCATCACATGCCTAAGCTAATCCAACCCAACCTAAGCCGAGAGCTTGAAAGACGCTATTGTCAAACAGTATGATATACCGCAAAAAACATAATAGAGTATAATTTTTCACTATTCACCCTATTCACAGAAGCAGCAATGGTGTCCTGCGACGAGATAAAATCCGAGTGGATATCGGTGTCGAATAATAAAGGGGTGGAAAAAGATGACTCGATTATTTTCACCGAGCAATTCGTGAATAAGGTGCAACACTTCAGCTCGCAGTACGGAAGTGACAAAAGCATATCCTACACGGCATACAACATAGCTGGTAACCCAAGCAAGTTCCCCGACTACGGTGATTTTCCTCAGGCATTTGTCATGGTGAGACATTTATTCCCGGTATAATTCTCAACTTCAGAATCTCTGTAATCCGCTATCCTTATTTTTAGAGAACCTATGGCTGCTGGTGGGACACGGCGCCATCCAAACTAGTCGATTACATGCCGCAGAACAACGATAATGTCGTCTGCCAGGACTACATAGGTATGAAGTCCGCAAAAACAATAGTGATCCATATTTTTTTCTTACCCATAATTAAACCCTGTTACAGATGTGGCGTATCATCGGGAGGTTTATCCAATCAGAGTGTCCATATATGAGACGTACAACCCGGGCAGCGTCGTTGGAATTTGGGCTGCCAAGGGCAACGGAAAGTGGAGCCGCCTCTGGAGTGGCCTGCCGCAGGTCGTTTCGCACAAGTCGAGGATATTTTCTCCCCCTCTACAACCATGCTCTTTCAAGACCAAGATGCTTAGGCTGGAATTCAACCACAGTAAGCTGGACTATTACACAGAGCTGGACGCCGTCCTCCTCATCGGCACTTCGGAACTCATTCAACCCCACTTTAGATTTAACAATACAAACTTGAGCGCCTTGCTTCGGCAGCTCAATGACAGCACCTGCGATAGCGACGACGTTTATAACATGACACCAGATTATTTAGAAACACACAGAGACTTAAGGGAGCTTAAAAACACCTTCTACAAACACTGTCAACTCTCAAACAGGTAAGTCATCCACTTTTGCATTGTGTTCCTGGTCATTTCCAGATTCAAACTACCAGAATCTTGATTTTGCAGAAATGTTACGGGTAAGATACACAAGGGGACCATCATCGACAGGCTTGGAACTGACTACCACTGCATACCGCCAATCGAAGAAGCAGTCAGCAGTCTACACAGGTTTCTCCAGGAAGACTTTCCAAAACTGATGCGAGACATCGATCTTTCAACTTCCTCAGGAAGTCCAGTGGCTGGAACCAAGGCCGGGAATTCATTGCAGTCGGGTGATATTTGCGGCAGTTTTTCTGTGCTCCCTGTAAGTGTTTTTCCGTTACAATGCGTTTCTCAATGGAATACTAAGAAAATAAAATAACCACGAATTTCTGGTATAATTCAATTATAACCATTTATTTTGTAAACCTGCAGGATGAAGCGGTACTGAAGATTCTTAAAAATCTCGACCTCAGATCACTTTGCCGATGTTGTCAAGTCAATCGTCATTTCAACAATATAGCAAGAGATGCACTCCTCTATACCAGCCTGAACTTGAAACCATACTGGCACTGCGTTGACGCAAGCACGCTCGAAACATTGGCCTTGAGATGCCAATATCTGCAGCGTCTAGATCTCTCCTGGTGTGGCAACTACAACACGATAACACCTAAAGACATTCAGGAATTCCTCACGTCCAGTGGAAGTCAGTTGACGCACCTCAGATTCAACTCCTGCCAATTTGTCAACAATTCCGTGATACTGAAGGTATCCATGATCTGCCGAAACCTAAAAGGTATTTACCTACGTTTTCGCCTCTCAATCGTAAAAGATTAATTCACCGTTATCGTTCGACGCACAGAGCTCTGCCTTCGCAACTGCGTGGAGATAACTAAGGACGGATTTTGGCCTCTGGCGAACCTGCAGCAGCTCGAACGTCTCGAACTTTACAGAACGTTGATTCAGACGCCGCCGTTGTGCGCGATTCTTAAGGGAAATCGAGATATGCGCCACTTGAACCTCGCCGCCTGCGACCACGTTCATAATATGGACGATATCGCCATGGAGGTTGCCTACTCGTGTCCTCGCCTCGAGAGCGTAGATTTCTGGAAGAGCCACAGCCTGACGCCTCACGGAGTTAGAGCCCTCGCTCGTTGCACGATGCTTCGGGAGGTGGACTTCGGATGGTGGTTAGTATAAAGAATTAAAAAAAAAAAAAACAGGAACTTCGAAGTTTTACTAATTTCAGCCTAGGTATGGGAGCTCCGGGGGAGTCGCTGAGAGCATTGGCAGCGTCTTGTCAGAACCTGGAGAAGGTCTTCCTCGCTGCCCTTCGCGGCCTCACGGATCGTGACCTCGAACCGTTCTTATCCTGCTCTAAGCTCAGACAGTTGGATTTTCTCGGAGCAAGATCTCTTACTCCTGAAATATGTCTACGATTTTTATTATATTGCAATAAGCTGGAAATGATGGATCTTAGCTTTTGCGAAGGTATAAGCGATATCAAGGTACACGAATGGCGTCAGCTTTATCCTCACGTGTCTATTAAGCGCAGTTTTCAAGCAAGTGGGTCGGATTTTACATAGTTTATCGATGTTCTTGCACCGTTCGTCCGTTTTGCAGTTGCTCTTTTTCACCGTGTCACCTTGCAATAGTCCGAAATTCGCTTTTGTTTTGTCGGATGGTTAGCTTGGTTAGATGGTTTTTTTCCCTTGTAGATCAGTTTCATTTTCGGTGACATTTTACATTTTCGAACAAGAAAATTGTTTCAAATAATGAATTCTCAATCCCTTGCAAAATCATCTTGCATTAATAAATTTCGGTGGACGGGTGATGATACGTTTGGAAAAATATTATTAGAAGGTGACTCGAAATTTTCCAGCACGCATCCCCTTCGGGCTTATTGTTTTATTATTATTTATTATCATGAAATTATTGATATACGCGAGTATATTTTATAATCGTTAATTCTTACCAAGTCTATACCGTATCTCCCTGAAAAACTTTTGTCTGGGGTGACAAGTGATATCACACCTATTACCAATTATTAGGATATTGTATGTACCTATTTACTTAAAATTTGAAGTGTCGAATCGCCATGGTGTTGTATTATCTTGACATTAGCTCACATTCTTCTAAGCTTGGTAATTTTATTCGAGTAGCTTTTCGTCCAAAAGACTGATCAGACATGTGCTTTTTTTTCACTCTTCGCAGTAATCCTTCCTGCAATGTGTGACTTAAAAAAAAGACACGATTTAAAATTGTACATATCAATCGCAGCTAAAATAATAAATCTAGAAAACCATTGTACCTCTGGGGGCCTTAGAAAAAAAATTGTGTCCGCACACTGACAAGACATAAAAATATATTCTGGTATTATTGAATTATATATCTAAGTTATTTCATTTTTGTTGCAGGTTTTTTATTTTTTTTTTTACTAGAGGTAACTGGGCAGCAGAAGTTCATTGATAATACGAAGGTGGAAATAAGTGCTAGCCCATCTGTACTAATGATCAGTATATTGTTCTTATTCGTCATAATCAACAATTCTGGTGACGCATTTACAATCGGTTACTTATTAATAACTTTTTTTTCGTCTGTTTTCATAAGTGTACGACGTGTTCTGCCAATTTTCTGTTTTCGTTTTCCTAGGCACATATCGACGTTCTTTCTGCGGTTCATTATTAACCCATGTGGGATTTTGAGGTGGAAAGTAACCTTTGTTGTACTGTGCAAGGCCAGGGGGTTTTTCCAACGGATATCCACGTTTTCTCTGCAGTTCAGCAGTAACCCATGTGGGATTTTGAGGTGGATAGTAGTCTTCGTTGTCCTGTACAAGGCTGCGGGCTTGTTCCACCTTCCTGGTAGGGATGTGTTTAAAGGCCTTCTTCCAATCTCCAGTGGTCCTGATGTCCGCCAATATTTTTAACACTTGATTAAGCGGTAAGCGTTTGCTAGCACCGTTACCCCAAATCAAGTACTTGCTTAGAGGGAATTTTGCCATTCTGAGACCCTCTTTTTTCGCCTTTGCCAAGGAGAGCGGCTGACTGTTTGACTTATCCACCATTGCACCTATTATGTAGATGGAGTCTGGTTCGTATTCTGTCATCTCTGTGTGGCAATGCGGCGTCAAGTAAACCAGCTTATTTTTGTCATAAAGCTTGGTATACGAGCATTCGTTAATGTCTAGTGGATAATCCTCGGCGGTGGGAATAGCTTTGTAAAACTTTTTCATAAGTAACGAAGATTTATTTACATTGCAAAAACTCAGGTAAAAGGGATCTCGAAGTGTGCGATTATCTGAAAACAAGTAGATAAGTTGTTTGGCGCATTCGAGGGACTCCCGCTGTGTCATTTGTTCGTCGTATCCAACATCTATTATCAACTCAGGACCATGGATTTTGGCCGTCATCAGACGCGAGTGGTAGAAGTGATTTATCGCTGATGGGTATATTCTCATGAAAATTGTGTTTCTGAATAGCCCGTACGAAAATTCGTTAAATTCTTCGCTGTCACATTCCTGCTTCTTCTGCTCCCTCTGTATCTTGGCCACTGCTTTCTTCATTGCAAAGTTCTCTTTCTTTTTTTCAAGTTTGAAGAGGAAGGTCAGATATCGACTGCAAATTGAAGTTGATATTTATCTTTGATCGTTTTTTATCTAAGGAGCAAAAGAAATTTGAAAACAAGATTACCTTCTCCGAGATCTCGATTCCATATTGAGCAATTTCCACCAATGTTCAGGCATCAGCACCTTGGGTACCAGTTTGCCGCTCTGTCTCATCACCTCGGTTTCGAGTTGGAGCACTTTGTAAAATTTCTCCAACTCTGGGTTCGATTTCAGCTTTGCCTCAAGCTGTTCGCTGCTTATCTCTAAAGTCGCATTTTCCTCCAGACTCTCATACGCCTCGCTTTCTGCAGATGTCTTGTCGACTTTCGTGCAAAAGCGTCTGTTCGACGTGTGGAGAGTGTCACAGGCACTTAGCTGGCCCTCGATTGCCGGTCTGCAGTTCCGTCTTGTTGTCATGCTCAGCGGCTTTTTCGCGAACGTCAGACACCGCAGTACTCGATTAAACATATTGGCTAATTCGGATACTTTATTGCTTTCGATAAATCAGGATTTCGGATCCATTTGTAGCTAAGACGAATTGGCCGTGTGCACCGCGAGCATTTCCTAACCTAACAATCTTTCCAAGTTATTACTTTTCGCTAGCTCTCGCGAATTATGCTTTGGCCCAACAGTCTACCAGAAAGAGATTCGCGAGTCTTAACACTTTGAACGCCTTCTTCTATTTACCCCGTTTCGATTTTTAGTTGCAGGAAAGGAAGGGCGAAGGCAATTCAGAGGCAGCGTGAATGGTAAAAGCAGCGGACACCACGGAGTCCGTGAAAGTGGTCAAAACGCTCAAGTCACGGCAAACTCACCGAGTCAGCTGTTGGTGGTAGTGGTGGTAGTGGTGGTAGTCTTCTCCAATTGGCGGACGCGTATCGAGGATATTGCAAACTGTGATAGCATATACAAAAGTGATACAAACAATTTTTTATCCTTTCGTTTATAAACAGACGAGGAAATACAGCCGTAAGTTGAATAGAATCAAGTGAAACGGACAAGTACTGATCAATTTGCATTGTCAAGTGATTAAACCAGTCTGACTCACGTCGAGCAAACTGTATAATTACATGACAATACGAGTCGAACCTAACCTAGACGTCTTTATTTGTGCCGTTACGCCTGTCGTAGAAACGTCAAATATACTCGAAGAGACGGGCTAATTCTCGCTAAACTGTTTCACAGCCTAAGGATAATACCGAATATGGAAAACAGCGGGGAAAGCGGCGACGACGGTGGGCCACTTGGTACTTCAGCGTTTCTTGGCGGTGGAGGCGTGGGAGCTTCTTATATCGGTGTTCAGTCCGATGACTTGGAAGGTACGTTGAAAGATTTTTATAAAGTACGAAAATCTCCGTGCATCTCAAACAAGAAGATGCCGTCGACCCTGCTTGAACAATTAATAGCTATACAATTTATCATATTATTATCACCGGCGACAGATGATCCTGAAAATACAGACGACTCGAACCACGGAGGAGGAGATCCTCTTCAAGGAAGGGGCGGCGGATGTCCTTTACGGGAGCAAGACCGCTTCCTGCCGATCGCGAACGTAGCTAAAATAATGAAAAGAGCAATACCGGAGGCCGGAAAGATAGCCAAGGATGCCAGGGAGTGTGTCCAGGAATGCGTATCGGAGTTTATATCGTTCATAACATCCGAAGCGAGCGACAGATGCCACATGGAAAAAAGAAAGACCATTAACGGAGAGGATATACTGTTCGCTATGACCACCCTCGGCTTTGACAACTACGTAGAGCCGCTTAAGGTTTATCTACAGAAATACAGAGAGGCTACCAAAGGCGATAATCCGGGCTCTGGTCCGGGCGTTGTGCCCGGTAACGGGAAGTCGGTTGATCAGCAAGGTACCATTTACGAAGATCAATTGTTCACCATCGCAACGACCACTGGGAATGCCACAACTTCGGACGCTCCCGTTATATACAGCTATGCACCTCCTGATCAAATGCAATTTCAACTATCCTGAGTAATATGCTAAGGTATCTTATACATATTTTACAAGGCTGACATTTAATTTCACAAGATTAAAGCAGGGGCCTGAATTGATGAACTCTAAAGACCTGCTACTTCGTATTTTTTCGAAATATGTCTACGATAAAAAGAACGGTAAAGGGAAAGTTTCTTTTTTTTTCTTTTTTTTTTTATTTATAAAGATTTCATTTATTATCATTACTATGATTTCTGCTTTCTCGCGTTTTTTTTTTCTGGTTTTAAGATATGTCACACTTAATTAATTATTAATTATCTACGCGCCGCTTCTGGCTTCTTATGAAAGTAACAACAATATTTCTTTATAACCATGAACTTGTTTTTGTCTGGTTCCTTTTCTTTTTTTTCAAGCAAAAGAAGATTCTCTTGTAGTTAAAATTCCTATATTATTTTATTCATAGTATATACCTATAACATACCCCCTAAAATTGCTAGGCAGTTGATATTCGTATCTAATATCTTTTGCTCGTCTATACGTACACACCAGTGTTGCTTACTACTATTATGATTATTATTCTTTTTTTCAACTTTGTTCTACTCTCAGCAATGTGATAAATTAATGAAGCATTATATATATATATATATATATGTATATATGCATATGTGAATTTATGTGTATATACATATATGTATGTATGTATACATGTAATTTTTTTCCTCTCTTAACCAACGGGCATAACTTTTTCATATATGTGATGTAATTTAACTTGAATTTGTCCTAAATTCAGTGGTATTAACGTCAACGAAGGAAACGGGCAGTAACATGTAATTTTTGAATCTCTGAACTCTTTGAATAAGACTTGAAAAAAGAAAAAAATAATATAAACAAAAAAGTTGTATAGTACATACACATATTTATAATTAACCGAATGAAGAACAATCAAAATAATTGAACAAAGCATTAAAAATTATGTGACAAGTCCATGGTATATTTGATAACTTTGATTCATCAGCTTGACACGATTATTTGTCAAGCTCAGTCGTGTTTGTTCGGCCGTTATAGTATATAATTCGCGAAAATGTGAGGTTAAAAATAAAATAAAAAAAGGCATCATCTCCTATACAATTCAGCTTAAAAAGTAATAACGGATATTTAATATCAATAGATTATATTGTATTGGGTTAACAATAATAATCTCTAGAAAAAGAACACGCGGCTTAGGTGTAGTCGAATCGAATTTGTCATATTTATGTACGTATAACATATCACTCTGTCCCGTAACACTATAAAGAGATTACTTGGATAATCGTAGAAAAAACATTGTCAGCGGCATCTGTCTAGTCGAGAGTATACGTGGGGAACTTGGTGGCGGGATGGCTTTTCCGAACATTCTCCTTCTCTACAATTTGGACCCTAAAATAAACGGTCATTCGGATAGTTGAGCCGCTGACAGAAGAAGCTCTCGCCCTTTCACCGCTGGAGGGGGCGGAGAAACGGTCGCAGCAACCGATCTGAGTGGCGGCAGGAGGGAAGCGGTTAGAAGAGACGGAGCCGGCTGCACATTATTCTGCTCCTTTGCCGAAGCCTTTTCCAATTTATCACTTTTCATCGCTGCGGACGATGACGAACCCCACTGACATTTACCGCAGTGGCACAGACACAGGCACAGCAACACCCTCAACAGGCAGCACAGCAGGCCGGCGCACAGGAGAGACGGACCCACCAGCCTCAGTTCTGAACTCTGGAATCCCTTTTCGCCCGTGCCCACAAACGATATCACCAGACCCAAAGCCGTCGTCCCAAGTCCCGCATAGAGCACCGTATTCACTGCCGCGCTAACTTCGCCTCTTCGTCGACCGCCACTCCATTCCTGTCCGTCTTCTTCTTCCTCTCCGCTACTCCCGTAGCAGTAGCTGGCATCTCGTATCTGGGAATAGAATAGTTTTCAACTTCAAGTCTTTTGTTGTGTTTCTTTGCGATTGGAAATGAACGGGTAAGCCTTGCTTGAAAATGCGCCGAGTTACCTACCCTGTTTCTTTTCATCCATCGTCGGTGTGCCTCGCACTGTTTTGTCTTGTAGTTCAGACCGTCACCGGCGCGTGAACCGATTGGTGATACTGGTGTTAGGGGAAGAGGCGACGGTCTGCTGCATCCCTGCCATGCCGCTTTACCCTGAGCCTGGCTCTGGCCGCTGCACTGAAATTGTCAAAGGTTGCTTTTAGACGCGCAGTCGACCGAACATTGTTCAGGACAGAATCGTAGGAGGGAGTAGACTGGCTTTCCAACCGTCGACCACGTATTTACGAATCACGATTTAGAGGAAATTTCACATCAACTGACAATTGAAATTCTTCAGATGTTCCTTCGTGATCATAGTATGTAGATTTCTGGGTATTTCTACATTCGCGAAGGATATAAACACCGTATCACATCTTACTTACCCCCTAGACATGAACAACTAGATTACAAGATTACACAGACACGACACGTTGCGTACACAGATAATTGAAAAATTTAAAAAACAAGCTAGAGGAAGTGAGGAAGAAATATCGTTACAGGCATACATCCGCCTATTATACTCTTACATACGCATGTCACATTATGTACGTGTGTACACGCGTTGAAAACTCCAAGGCATGTATCCTCACGGAGTAAGTGAGAAAGGTCGAACCCGCGTCCGATCTATACGTGAAAATGGAAAAGGCTAATTCGCAGTGTACTCACCCCGTATATGTAGGATCTAGGGGGGTAGCGGGGTAGTGGCGGAATAAGCCGGGTGGCCAAGTTCGAAGGTAGTTCTCTAAAGTTCACACCACCTCCCTTACCCCCCCTTAATCGTTGCTTCTCCCTTCTTATTAATAGAGCAGCCTGCATTCCGCTCATTCATTCACTTATTTGTGTGTAGATATGTGTGTGTGTAGATATATTTGTGTAGATATTATATATGTGTGTGAAATCTCTCCAGCTCTTCTCTCCGTTTTACGTTATTTGAAATATCTAATTTACCCTTACAGTTGTTAGTGTTATTGTTATCTTCCTCGTCGCGAAATTATTTTTATTTGCTTTTATCGATTAAACAGTCTCACACAACTTTAATAGTATCCGATCACCGCCACGTATCACTCTTTCACTTCACCGAGGCCTTCTTACCCCGGTACCCTACGATGGACCTTTCGCTATCGTTGAAGCTTCTCTCTGCAACTTGTAGCTGTAACAAGAGATTTGTTGCATCCTTGTTCTGCTTCTTCTATCTTCCTGTCTTTCTTTGTTTGAAAATGATTTAAACCGATCCTTAGAGAATTATTTATTAGATAATTATCTACCCTACCACAGTGCTAGGATAGGCTTCTGAGTACAAGAACGTGACACTCTAATTTATTCACGACGTTCTCATGTTTCATTCGATTTATAATATGAGATTTAAACAACAGTTTATATCACGGTAACACCTGCATTTTATCATACCAACATGGGTACGCGCGTGTGTGTGTCTAGTCAGATCAACATTGATATGCACTAAATACACCTACGCGCATACAGTCACGCAACATGTTGCATAGCTGGAGGAATTTGCGAAAACAGATTCTTTCAGTCTCTTATTATCTTTATTTTACTTTAATTCTTTAGTTTGTTCGATGATGTAAAACATTCTTGGAATATTAAGAGTAGGAGAGTTATCTGATCACGCTTACTCTCTAACGCACCCGCACGTTAAACATTAGTCGTATAATTTCTAAGTTGAGAATATTTTCTCTAAATACAAAAATGCACAGTAAGAAAGTCGACATTGTATAATATCCAGTTTCTACGCAAACAGCACATGACAGATATAAATACGTATATAGACAATCCATTTAATAATTAGCACGATGAAACGAGCATGAAAAAAACGCCAACTTACAACACATTGATATTACACGTCAAAGAGTTGAAAAAACTATTTAAAAAAAAAAAAAAAAAAAAACACAAAAAAAAACATACAAGAGGCCAAAAATTCCCACAACTTTTTTCCCCGCGCAATCGCCCTCAATTCATATACGATGAAATATAATCAACAATATATGCAGTAAAAGCCACCAGACAGCCAGACTTCCGTTAATATATAATATTTTTGTTTTAAATATGTCGGCATAGCATGACATGTGGAAGGGTAAGAAGTGCAAAATTTTGTGACGATCGTATGAATAATGATAGTAATGATTATAATAATGATAGTATAGTAATACAAGCACAAATAGGCGTAAAGAGAGCAAGAGAGAAGAAAGTAAATTACCCACCTGAAGTTCGGTAGAAGATGACACTCTTAGGTCGGGGGGTGGTGGGAATGGAAAATGGTTGCTTTTCGATACGGAGTAAGTTAACGATTTGGAAGATTCGAGGGAAACTGATAGCGGCGGTGGCGATATTGGGAAAGTGATAGGAGAGACCGGTATCAGCTGCTGCTGTTGATGCTGATGGTGGTGATGATGGTGATGATGATGTTGATTATTAGGCTGACACTGGTGCTGGGCACTAGAAGGCAGAGGGGGATGGAGATTCGGTGGTCTCGAGATCCTGCTCTGGCGCGACGATGGAAATGGGGCGCTCTTTGTCCTGGCTTGTTGTTGATTACTCTGATTATGATGGTTGTGATGATTGTAATGATTAAGGTGGTGTATATTTCCTCCAGGAAACCCCCTTCCCTGTCCCTGAGCCTGATGATGATGTTCGCCCGAGGTCACCGCTGAAGATACCGCGCCTCTGCCTGCGCCTCCGACAACTCCACCGCCACTTCCTCCTCGTTTATGTAGAAGAAGCCTCTTCTGCTTTCGCCTACTCGCGATGCTCGCGCCACCGGCTGCCGCATACATCCCAGGGCCGTCGAGTCCTCGTATGAAATCAGTCTTGCTTCCTGGCCACCCTCAGCGGCCTTCGACGATGACTAACCGATCACCAACCGATTAGCTTCTCGCGATCGACTCTCCATCGGCACTCAAAGCGTCGATCGCTTCACTCTTCACTGCTCTAGTAGTGCGCATTCTGGAAATACTGTTTTTCAGCAGAGTTTTTCGTGTGTCGCAGGAGTAGTAGAAACATTTCTTCCCCCTGTTTATCGCTAGCTGTATTTATCGTTAAATCGTTGATCGGGGGGCGGATGAATGGGAGGGCTCAGGAGGAAGACCGAGACTGATAGAGACGCTTGAAAATTCAGGCAAGTTAGCGGTGGTCAAACTTTTTCTAGAGGGGCTGTTCGCTAATTTATCAAAAAACAAGAAGAGGAGGATTAAGAAGCGATAGAGATAGATCAATCTTTTGAACGTTTCTCTTACATACAGCGTAAACTTACTAGACTAGATTAGTAACAACAGTAGTAGTGGTCGCTAGTGTTATTCTGTTCATTTAATTACGTAAGGTGGTTAAGAGGAGAGGGTTAAAATACATACCCATTCATGTTCAAGCGTAACACGCTTCAAGACAAGTACTAAGAGAAGAACTAATTGTAATTAGGTATTCAAAGTAGTGGCCGATGCTCGAATAGGCACGCATGAATTTTTGTTAGTTTCTTCTGATTTCTCTGGATTGTCAAATGTGAAAAGTACTGGGTATATCAGCACTAATAACATCGTTTCAGACGTAGATATTATACATAAAGTTTTATTATTACTTGACTGACAAGAAAACTGTCTCTCGTGTAAGGCAAAAATGGAATGGAACAAAGAAAAAAAAAAAAAATTCACTCACAGCGTTGATTTCAAGTAGAGAGAAAATACTTGCACCTCCAGAGAGGCCGACAAATTCCGACCTACTCACGCATATATATTATATATACGTATATATGTGTATGACCTGATTTCGAATGCATTGAAATTCCTGTATTTAATTATAATTATTATACAGCTGTGAATTAGGAATTAATATCTGGATCGCAGCGACGATTGCGTTGCGGCAAAAGAACGTCGAAATACGTATAAATGTAATTATTGAAGGGAGAAAAAAAAACAGCACGCGATGTTTGATAAACATACATATTCTATTCTTTGCGAAAACTATATTACATTAATTTTCGAAATATTTCCCGAATCGTTCTCCCCCACACGCTGTATACAAATTTATATTAAACAAAGGGAAATTGAGAATTATAGCATTGTGTAGAATTTTTGTGGGTGACTAGGTCGGCGATTGGCGGTTGCAGGGGTCGAGGGTCGACATATACAGTATGCAAGTATGACATGTAGGTATATTGTTGTGTTGTATCGAGCGATCAGCGAACGAGCGAACGTGGTGCGTGCAAGAGGGAAAGCGAGGCGGATTACAAGAGACGTGTGGCTGCGTGTTCGTGTGTGGCTCGTAGCCGCATATTAAGTATATGTACAAGTGAATCGCTAATTAAATCCCCTAAAAGTCTAAGTCTAAGCCTAAGCACATCCCGAGCGATTATCAATACTCGTTACTTTAAGAGGCAACCGCGGCTTATTCGATCCGTTTGATCCGCCGCGGCCCCGATCGGATCGGGCATCTCTCTGCGGATGTTCCTGCATATTTTTTACACTCTCATGGGTGTTTCTATCATTGTTATCATTGCTGTGTGTATGTACATAGGCACATACGGCTGACTGGTGGCGTTTAACGTAATTCGTTAGTCAATTCGTAACTTGGATATATGATTATTGTCTGCGAAACTGCGAACGCGTGGCTCAAGAGACGCATCGTCATCTATCCCTTGCAGGCTAAATACTTTGTACCCTCAGGTTCGATACCGCAATTCGCGAAACTCTCCGAAACCGCACCTGCCTCACAGATGTAACAGGCAGTTATTTACCCTGGTTTTATTCCGCTTATCACGCGGCTATCGCGCTGGAATTTATTGCCTATATACCAATGCGCTTTTTATAGGTAAGAATTAAAAAAAACCGTCGACACGACCTACTTGCGCGGTTGATCGCAGGTCCTGATGTATTATGCTCTAGGAGTCCGGAACCTCGAGTTAAGGAAGTTAAATCATCCCTGTAAGCTAGACTGTTATCGCAACATCTTGTTATGGGGGTATTTGCAAAGCGGGAACCCAACAGGTGGGGGAAAGTTCTCTTTGAACTTTCTGATCCTATGCGGTACGTGTATCAGCCGATTTTCTCACTTATTTGCTCAATAATTAATCATGACGACATTTTATCAGAAAACTGTGCAGCGTTTCGCAGGCAGCTTATATTCGTACAACGTTGTTCAAGTAATATTACAACAACGCGATTCGTACGTTTTATACCTATCCGCAAATTTCGGGAACACAATAATACCTTGTACAGGTATGCAGATAGGTCATCGCGTTTTTGCTGACAAACGCAGGGTATTTTCTTCCGTATAATACACACTGCAATTGAAGTTTGTTTTGTTAATTATTATATTGTCGTTGTTTCTGTTGCTCTTATTATTGTTGTTATTATAACCGTATTATCGAATACGCGACGCGGTGAATGACGAGGTGCGATGAGAGTTAACTGCGCCGATCATCGGCGAGTTAATTTCTTTGTTTACAATATATTCGTTTTTCTAATCATACGTCGATGATGTCCTTCAGCGAAACAACAATTATACAGGTATAATGCGCGGTTCACCGAAACGATGCGGCAACGACGATCGTCGCGAGGAAAAGGGATAACATAGCAAAAAAACAAAAATTAATCATACGAAGAATAAATCACTGACGACGACATAACATTCTATATGCACGCAATGCGGATATATCAGCTGTTTTTAAACAAAGTCAGAGTACAAGTACAATGTAACGTGTTTCGGAAGGTACGGGAAAAACAATGATCCCAGGGCAACGGCGGGCGCGATCGACGGGATAACGACGGCGACGAGGATAACGACGACTATTATCGTCGTTCGCCATTCGCCCTGGGCGGGATTCGCGCAATCACTGGCCTCGCCATCAACCCTCGGGCACGACACTGCACACCGACACTCTCTCCCTCTGTTCCCACTCTGCGAACACCCCGCTAGCGGACTTCCCACATCTACATCCACCTGCTAGCCTACCACGACCACCACGTACCTCTTAAACGACCGCTAGGTATGGCCTAGCTCCTGTGTACGTGTGTCTACACCGAACCAACCCCCTGCCTGCCACACAGGTGCACACCGCAAACCCCCCGGGTGGAGCGGCGCCCGGTCCAAACCACTACCCTAGTCGATATTCCCTACTTGTCATTTTCAACCCCTAACCTTTGCCGAACCCCCGACGACCGTCCGACCTCGTCGCTAAAACCTAAACCCTGCCGTATCGGCTTCGCTCAGTCCTCCTCCTCCACCTCCTCCACCTCCTCCACCAACCCTTCTCTTTTCCGTTTCAGCACCCTCGCCTCAACCAAATTACTCGACACCCTCTCGATAATTTGCTTGAGATCATGGTGACGGTGGCGATGGCGATGATCAATCCCTTCTCGATCACTATTCTATATGGTATAGAGTAATACATCACAAACTCGATGATCTCGTCAGGGATGGACTAGTTGCCAATATCACGCGGTGGTCTTGCTTATACGCGTTGGCAATATTATACGTTTGGATTTTCATTCGCGCGGATAATTGTACACGGTAGGTATGCAAGGTGCATGGTGCTCCGGCTCACACTCGGAGAACTGATTTACTCATTTAGTCTCGGGTCATTTTATTAATTAGACGCGATTTAGACGATGTTATTGTAAACTCTTATTATATGTCCAGTTGTAACAATACTACGAGTACAGGACATGTATATTGTTCCTCTTTTTGGGGTATTGGTTTATTTCACGGCATTCGTTGAAAATTCACACAAATTATTATATTCTTGTTCTTGTTTGTCATTCGGGTAATATCAAAAATCTTTCTTTTCGTGCTGATGATTATATAACTTAACTATGACAATTACCACGACGATGATGTTATATTATTCTTATATTCTCCCATTGAATCGCGACGATTCTGCACCTACCGGCTTTATACTCCGATTACGCGACATGTCCTTTTATTCGATATATCTAATGCACCATCATCATACGCATGACACTCGAGTGTTGTGCGCCTGCTCGTACCTTGCTTGGATCAGGACGATCAGGATAGTCCGCGACTATGGCAGGAACAAAATATTGAAATTAAAAATTCACCTCGAATGAGACCTCTTTTCATATCAATCTGCTCTCCTGAAGAAAACGTACAATTATAATTCTCAAACAATTTTTTTTTTTTTCTATCTCTCTGAACATATTTACTTTAACTTTCCTCTTACATCACGGGATTCGTGTTCGGCTTTTTTAGGTATAATTTACGTCTTCGCGTACACAGATTAGCTAACATTGTACATCTAAGTTTCTACAGAGTGTGAATCAATCGAGGAAGAGATTTATTCTTATTCCGTTTGTTTGTCAGTTATATATATACATACCGTACATGTGCGATAACACATTTTTTATATTATTATTTACAGCTTCCCTCTTGGTGCGAGAAATTTTTGTTTTTAAACTCACGAGCAGGCACAGGCTATCGATTATTCCGTACATTTGAACCTCGTTTCTTTTTCATCGATACAGTAGGTACATACTTAAGTATCCTTTGTACTACATGAGCCCTCTCCGAGCCGAGCACATCGACTTTTGTATTCTGAACAGCTGCTATCTCTTTGACCGGTTCTAGAGTCAGCAATAATGATTTTCGGCAATAATTTATTCCGGAATATTGGAAAATGTTTCCTTCTTTTATTACAATCATTTTTATACACGATACAAAGATTGAGAATTTCGCGGTATAGAATTAGCATAAATTGGCGTATGGCTGTGATCTCGTCAATTTTTCTGCCGTCGTTTCCTTCCACCCACTTTAGTGTGCATATCTCGCTTCCCCTTTCCTCCTTTCGGCTTCTTGCCACCCTTCTTACTGATTTTACTCCTCTTTTTTGGCCTTGGCGATTCGTCGTCCGTCTGTCGATTTTGGGATCTGTAATTATGTATACATAAAGTTTTACATATTATAGTCAATTCTTGACGCGGTTTACAATGATCGCGATATTTCGCATAGGACATTAAAATAGTTCTCTCAACGAAAATGAGGACAACTTACTCAGAGGAGGGGTTTGAAACAAACGAGATCGCTGGTCTCTTAGATAGGATCTTATCCACAAAACCCAGGTTCCGTTTCACCTCCTCTCCAGGTTTGAACATTGGCTGTTTATTTTTCTTCGCTCCTGGCACCATATCTTTGATGTTCTTTGCATCCTTTTCTTTGGGAAGTCTGTAAAGGTAAAGTTGGGCACAACGAACCGAATGAGTCATCACCGCATTTCCGATTTTACCGTTTTCATTTCAATTTTGGTATTAAAACGAAAGCCCTACCTGTTTTGGAATTTACCGACCGACGCCGTAGACGATCTGGCAACAGTGACGGCAGTCGCAATTTGACGTGTGTCTTGATAGTAATCAGAGCTCGGTATACCGACGCGAGGAATCTTCACGTTCTTTGCTTTGGCCAAGTTCCTCAGCCTCTGAAGTTCATTTTTACTGCGCTTCTCCTGTTTTGCAGTCGTTTTCAGTGATAGATGGTCGACGGTCGGGTCTGCATGGTCACTAACTTCGACCAGCCAATTCTTTTCAGATTCTGCCTGTGTTCGTTTATAACCATAGTTTGGAATCCATTTCTGAGAAAACAAATAAGCCGACCGCCACATGAGTTACATTTTGGATAAATCTGTGCACACATCATTCGTACAATCAGAAGACTAAAATATACCTGCAGCTGCTCGTCCCATGTAACTTTCGACTTTCGTTTTTTGTTGCTCTTGATGCCTTTCTCTTTGGCGAACTGTTGCCACTTTGTCAGGGGCTTAGGCTTCGGTACTCTGTGCGTTCTGGGGAGTACAAACTTAGGTTTTGGCAGCGTTGCTACGACTGCATCGTCCACACGTTTTGTTGGCAGTTCCCAAATCCTATTTATCAACAACTGGACGTTGTCCCTAGTCAGTTGCTTGAAGTAATCCTCTCTGGCAGTCCTGGAATAGACGATAAAGGATTTTTAAACTCGAATTTTTCATTCTGTATCAGATATTCACTTGTGGCAATTGTTACACTACTTGATTTTTTCAGCGTCGAACGAGTTGTAGTCAATCGCGAGCAGCGAGCCTTCGTCTATTTCCACCTCCAAGTGCTTTTGCACCTCAGTTGACCGCAGGCGTTCATCCTGAGCAGCTTTTTCGAGCACCTGCGATACAATATCCATCCTGGGTGTGACGCACGTAACCTCAAACTTTCCACGCTTCGCACGACGTGAGATATTTTTAACCTCCTGATCTTAAGGTTAGGATTTAGAACAGCATAGAAATCCACAGATGGCGTGGAAAGTGCGTGAAAGAAAATACGTATTGACTGTGAAATCCGTAATCCAGAGACATTGAAGTTGAACTGTTTTCCCGTAGAAGCACAAGTGGCGCTAACTCATGGCCACGGTCTTACATACCGTATGTAAGACCGTGCTCATGGCTAATGGCTTCTTTTCAACTACTTAGACGGGAGGTCTAGAAGCTGATTATTCTACGGTCATTTCAGTGTCAAGAGCTGGATAACTTATGGATTGTTTAATTCTACGATATATTGTGGAGAATATTTGAGTGCATTTGAGATGGTAAGCTGTGCCGCCTGTGGATATTCGAAAACGCGTAAGAGAAGGGATGAGCGGATCACGTTCCATGTGTGAGTACTTTTGCAACATTCAAATTTAGCTACTGTCCGCGAGTCGAGGGTTAAGGTTCTTTTTAAATGTTTTGCTGTTTTTCCCATTCTTATCTATCAGGTTTCCAAAACGTCCGGACAGACGGGACGCCTGGATTAGGTTTATGGGCCGAGCTGACTACAAACCAACGCCGTACAGCAGACTCTGTTCCCAACACTTTACTGATGGTTGCTTTGATCGTGCTTCTACTGCAAGAGTGCAACTAAACAATGATGCTATACCGACAATTGGAATTAGCAGGCTGAAATACGTTAGTATCTGTCAAATTTCTTCATGAATAATAAGCATGCCAAGTGCCAAATACCCTACTAATTTGATGTTGCACCAATGGTACCCTCGCAGGCTCGGATGATGCAGGATGAAATTACTGAGCGATACTTGTCCCCTACAACGGACAGTGAAGACTCAGATGTCCCCATTGCTGACAAAGATCCATTGTCTAATTCAGAAACCTCAATCAAACAAATCGAGCTTCACAAAGGTCAAAAACCTGGCTCGAGCACAATAACCCTAGTGAAATTGGATCCACGCACTGCTGCGGAACTGAGAAAAAACCTCAAATCGGTACTGAAAACACCTTTGAGAAGTCTTGCCCCCTCGGAATCGTTAGAGAACCCAAGCACAGTGATTAATCATGCTGCTGACAGTGGTGACGAGTTGACTTTGCTCAAACAGAGAATTAATGAATTGGAGACCGTTGATAAACTGAAGACTCGCAAGATTCAGAACCTGCAGAATACTATTGGCAAACAGAAGAGGAAAATTGATTCACTCAATAAACTCTTCAGTGACCTTAAAGAACTCTACAATTCAACCAGGACAAAAAGTGGAATGGCAAGAAACGGGCATGTGGTGTAGCATAAAATAGGTGTTGGTACGAATCAGCAAGGTGGTGAACCAGTGAGTAATTTGATTTTTGATAAGTCTTCACTTGGTGTCATTTTCGAATCACTGAATCAGCCACAACTTTTATTATACGCTATGCTGCTTTGACAACCAAATATTGTACTGATAATGATAAAGAATTTTTCTCGTTATTACAGATTGCTGCTGTCGTACGGAGATGCTCTGGGGTTCAAATATGGTTAAAATATTCACTTAAATCTTTATGAATTCATGCAGCAACAATTCTCCTTGAATCGCGTTACCTATAGGCATGTATTTAACAGTCAAATAATCGTCTGTGTCGAATATTTTATTTGCGAGATTGATTTTAAAATGTCAAATTAACGCTAAAACAGCATTTAGAGGAACTAACTTTTCTAATAGAGTGTCTCACTCGTAATAACCCAATGAGCATAACTCGGCGTTTTGCGATTCTTTCGTTACTATTTATGAAACTTTATATTTGTTGGAAAAAAAGCTATGTTTTCAAAATTGCAGGAGTTACAAGCATGACAGCCGACTATAAGACCGTGAATCATCAGGAATACTTTTGTGGAGCGAGAATTCTCATTGTATCCTGTAATACAAAAATTGAGTAGACGACAAAGGTGTAACATTATATAACACAGAGTTTTATCAATATCATCGACATTAGATTTGAATGGTATTTTAGTTTTGAGACGATAAAAGTGTGGAACTATGCATGTACTAGGCCATTTTCTTACGAAACAATCGCATGCAACTACCCGAGTTGTGTTGGAACTATATAGAAATTTACATTCATTATTAAATATGTGACTAATTTAATGTATCAACCCGGAATATATGTAACTTGTTGAATGCAATAAATGATAATCAATATTTATGTCTACGTTATTTTCTGTCCTCTCCACGTGCTTTCAAGACAGGCTAGCAGTTATTTATGAACTTCGGAATTTCGAACCACTTTTTGAGATGTCCTGCTACCAAAAGTGGTTTCTCGTTAGATATTCACCGTTTCATTCAATTTTACGGATAAATTGCATGTAAGCAAGCCCCTGTATGCGCTTTAAAGCAAGCAAGCGTAGATTCAGATAAATAGCATCAACAACGCAATGACTCAATCAATGAACCCCTGTTGTTGGGAGACCTTCTCGGCTCAGATGATCTCCTGATACCAGGAGCAATTTTCAGTTGAAATTTCTCCGATTCGCTTAATTCTAAGTGGCTGTAGCATGTAAGCAAGCGATCACATGCCTTCTCAAGCAAACAGCATGCATCAAGATACACAGTATCAACGTCGCGAGCAGTCAATCAATCAGTCCCTGTTTTTGGAAGACCTCCTCGGCTCAGATGTTCTCCTGATACCAGGAGCAATTTTCGGCTGAAATTTCTCCGATTCGCTTAATTCTAAGTTGCTGTAGCATGTAAGCAAGCGATCACATGCCTTCTCAAGCAAGCAAGCATGCATTTAGACACGCAGCATCGACATCATAAGCAGTCAATCAAGCAGTCCCTGTTTTTGGAAGACCTCCTCGGTTCAGATGTTCTCCTGATACCAGGAGCAAATTTCGGCTGAAATTTCTCCGATTCGCTTAATTTTAAGTGGCTGTAGCATGTAAGCAAGCGATCACATGCCCTCTCAAGCAAGCAAGCATGCATTTAGACACGCAGCATCGACATCATAAGCAGTCAATCAAGCAGTCCCTGTTTTTGGAAGACCTCCTCGGTTAAGATGTTCTCCTGATACCAGGAGCAATTTTCGGCTGAAATTTCTCCGATTCGCTTAATTCTAAGTGGCTGTAGCATGTAAGCAAGCCATCACATGCCTTCTCAAGCAAGCAGGCATGCGTTAAAGCACACAGTATCAACGTTACAAGCAGTCAATCAATCAGTCCCTGTTTTTGGAAGACCTCCTCGGCTCAGATGCTCTCCTGATGCCAGGAGCAATTTTCGGCTGAAATTTCTCCGATCCGCTTAATTCTAAGTGGCTGTAGCATGTAAGCAAGCGATCACATGCCTTCTCAAGCAAGCAGGCATGCGTTAAAGCACACAGTATCAACGTTACAAGCAGTCAATCAGTCCCTGTTTTTGGAAGACCTCCTCGGCTCAGATGTTCTCCTGATACCAGGAGCAATTTTTGGCTGAAATTTCTCCGATTCGCTTAATTCTAAGTGACTGTAGCATGTAAGCAAGCGATCACATGCCCTCTCAAGCAAGCAAGCATGCATTTAGACACGCAGCATCGACATCATAAGCAGTCAATCAATCAGTCCCTGTTTTTGGAAGACCTCCTCGGCTCAGATGTTCTCCTGATACCAGGAGCAATTTTTGGCTGAAATTTCTCCGATTCGCTTAATTCTAAGTGGCTGTAGCATGTAAGCAAGCCATCACATGCCTTCTCAAGCAAGCAGGCATGCGTTAAAGCACACAGTATCAACGTTACAAGCAGTCAATCAATCAGTCCCTGTTTTTGGTAGACCTCCTCGGCTCAGATGTTCTCCTGATACCAGGAGCAATTTTCGGCTGAAATTTCTCCGATTCGCTTAATTCTAAGTGGCTGTAGCATGTAAGCAAGCGATCACATGCCCTCTCTAGCAAGCAGGCATGCATCAAAGCAAACAGCATCGACATTATAAGCAGTCAATCAAGCAGTCCCTGTTTTTGGAAGACCTCCTCGGCTCAGATGTTCTCCTGATACCAGGAGCAATTTTCGGCTGAATTCTTTCGATTCGCTTAATTGTAAGTGGCTGTGGCATGTAATTAGAGGCAACCAATCTTACGTAGTGTAAGAGTGCCTAATTATAGGCAACCAATCTTACGTAAAGTTATAGTGCCTAATTATACGCAACCAGTCTTAGGTACTGTAAGAGTGCCTGATCATAGGCAACTACCCTCAAATTCGCAGACCTCCTCGGCTCAGATGTTCTCCTGATACCAGAAGTAGTTTTCGGCCGAAATTTTTCAGTTTCAGAGTGCCTCATTATAGGCAACCAATCTTACGCAACGGAAGAGTGCCTAATTATAGGCAACCAGTCTAACGTAATGTAAGAGTGCCTAATTATAGGCAACCAATTTTATGTGACAGAGTGCCTTATTATAGGCAACCACTCTAACACAGCGTAAGAGTGCCTAATTATAGGCAACCAAACCCGTTTTTAGAAAACCTCCTCGGCTCAGATGTTCTCCTGATACCAGGAGTAATTTTATGCTGAAATTTCTGCGATTTGGTCAATTTTAAGTGACTGTAGCAAGTAAGCAAGCGATCACATGCCTTCTTAAGCAAGCGGGTATGCATTTAGACACACAGCATCGACGTCATAAGCAGTCAATCATTCTGTCGAGCAATTTCACGCTGAAATGTCTCCAAAATAGCTAAAAAATTACGACACTAACAATAAATGCAAACGCAAGGGTTTGCAGGCTCACTGAGGCAAGCAGGAGTTGTGGAAAATACTTTCGTTCGGTATGTCAATGCATAGACTACTTTTGTGTCATATAATTTTAACTAGAATTATCCTGTATCATATAACGATGTATAGAATAATTTGAGTGGTGTATTGTTGTTTTGTTTATTTATTCATTCATTCCACTAGCTAGTTACACAATAGCATAACAACATATAATATTCTAATTGTAAGACATTGCATGATATTCTGCAGAGGTGCAGATTGCGCTTGTGTGGCGCCGGTATTGCTTACATAACTATAATAAAACCTACCACTAAATATTTTATTACTAAAAACGAAGAATAAACAAGTTAGTTGCTATTTTTGTATATGCATACCGAGACATTATCTCTATATCTATCAGTATCAATATCAAGGTAATGTCCTGGTATATGCTTAATTACATTGCAGCTATTTTTTCACAAGTATAACAATTTTTTTTTTGGTATAATTATGTGCAGAATAATTACTCGTAGCATAATTATATCGATAATAATTTTGTGTAACACTATGTAATGCGTAAAACAATTTTGTCTGGTATAATTGTGTGCGGAATAATTTTTGCATGTAGAATAATTTTGAGTGGTATAATTATGTGTAAAATAATCATTGTATAATTCAATTGAAAATTTCCAACTTATCACTTTCCTACCTCCCCCATCGTCACCCCAATCATTGTAGATAATTAGTAATCGTTACATAACAACGAAAGTTATTATTTTCAATACTGAGTATGCTTTATGAAAACCAATTATATTTGCCACAATATTATGCGCCTAATGCGCTTTTCGAAGGTTATCCAGCACACGTAGTGGCGTATCAGGTGGCCCGAGAAGCCTAGCGCAGGCGCCTACTGTGCACATTACCCAACGCTCCAGCTCCAATTTGTTATCATTAATCAATCAATCAATAAGGAGCAATTTTTTTGCTACCAATAAAAAATTTTCTGACTGCAAATTTCGATTGCTTATGTATTTCACACCAATAAGAAATAATAATTATATCAACATAACATGACATAACACGTAATCAAATTGTCATGTCCCCTTTCCAACAGTCAATCTTCAGTATCATATTACTCCACATATATTTATTGCAACATTAATTCTTAAGACTTCATATGCTGAGTCCTCATGCTCCTGATATGATTCTTACTCACATCACAGTTATAGATAGCGTTGCATTATTATCGGCTGACGAAATCTTATTATGTGTACGATTATCGAACGAATCGTAGTTTTCATTTATAACATTCGCACTAGGTTACATTGCCAGCGGTTAGGCGGTATCACCTGTGCGGCTTTTCCCGCGTAAAAGCAGTCTGTACTTCTGTAGTTATTTTAGAAATACAAACAAATTCGCGTTCTCTAGCGTAAATTCATCTATTACTACGTTAACTCCAATAACGGTGCTGTGTACAGATCTATTATATTTAATAATTTGACCCTGTTTTCCACTCAGTTTTATTTATCATACATGCAATGGTGAACGGGTAGGTGAATGTCAGAAGCTACCATGGAAAATGAGAGGTTATTAAAAACCGTTCAAACAACGTTTAAATTGTCTGGCCTGAACATAAACAGGTACACACGGATATACGTTAAGTGTCAAATATATATTGCTGTTATCTGCTATATCACGACATGAATTCACAACGAAATAGAACAGAAAAAAAGAAAAAAATTTCGACAGTCATCTTCTCACAATTGATAAAACACTTCTTTTCACTCTTTCAGGAAATGCTGTCTCCATTTAGCGCGACAATTGCGAAATATTAATGAAGCGGAGCACAGCAATTGGATATGTCGAATAGTCGAGCACGTCCTGGCGCAGGATTTAGTTGATCCATGTGTTAGTGTGGATCACTTGAAGGTGGCTCTCAAGGAGTGCTTTAGACCAAGCAATAGTTTCCACGAGACTGAAACAATCCTGAACGTTCTCGACGGTTTTAGAGTACCAAAGATAAAGTATGATGTCACGAACAAGAAATTTGTCGTCGAACAGAGCGTTCCTGATTTGTTCTCAGATCCTGTTAATAAATCTCTGCTAATGAAGGAACGACTCGAACTCCTGTGGCACAGGACCATGCAAAATGAGCTCTTTGCTCCCGTCAAATTCGGTGAAGTGGACACAGTCAGAGTAAAGCTACGTCAGATAGAATATCTGCTGAGTCTCTCAGAGGTTAAAGATGTCTACGTTATAGGCATGTTGGCTCAGCTTACAGAAAGACAGTATTACTTGGAAGACATAAGCGGATATGTCAAAATTGATCTCAGTAAAGCAATATCCTTTTTAAAACAAACTATCAGACAGTACTTTGACAATTCTGAAACAGTAATTTGTGATTTATTTTACCTTAACTCTGTCTCAAGACTATCAAGCACATCTGATAACCGAGGGTTGCGTAGTTCTGGTACGCGGAGACTACGAAGATAGGGTACTTGTTGTAAAAACCATAGGATTTCCACCATGCGAGACATCGGCGGAAAGCCACGCGCGTTTTGGAACGGCGAACACTTTTGGTGGTCATCATCCAGTGTCGCTGAAGACATCGGAGAAGTTGAAACTTTTTGAGGAGAACAACCCAGAAGAGATAATAGTGTTCATATCTGAATTATGGGTCGACGATCAGATAGTATTGGAAAAATTCAAGCTCATGTTAGAGGAGTTCTCAAATTTTCCCCCAGCGGCTTTTGTGATATGTGGGAATTTTCTGAGCTTTCCACCAAACGTTACTAGCTCGCAGAAACTAAAGGAAGGTTTCAAAAGATTGGCTGATATAGTTTCAGGCTATCCAGAGATTGTTCAGAACAGTAAATTCGTTCTTGTTCCTGGGCCACACGATCCTGGAGCACCAAAAATTTTTCCAAGAGCACCTCTCTCTGGTTACATAGTCGAGGAGTTTGTCAAGGCGATTCCTAAAACTGTTCTGGCGACAAATCCCTGTAGAATTCAGTACTGTACAAAGGAAATAGTAGTTTTCAGAGAAGATATTCTAACTAAATTGTGCAGGAACACTTTATACCTTCCCGATGATGCGGATATACCCAAGGACGTTAGTATTCTTGTATTCTGTTACGTAAGAAAAACTATACATGAATTGCTAGATTGAATCTAATTACTTCTTCCCTTTTCAAATATATTTTCAGTATGCCAAATCGATAATCTCGCAATCCCACTTGACCCCTATGGCCCTACCTACAGTGCCTATTTACTGGAAACACGATCAAGCGTTACAGCTTTATCCAACGCCAGATCTCATAGTCGTGGCCGATCAGTTTGAGCCTTACAACACAGAGTACAACGAATGTTTCGTTGTAAATCCAGGAGTATTTTCGAAAAATGATTTTCCATTCAAAGTCTACATACCAGGAGAAAATAAAATCGAAGATTCTGAGATGGAAAGAGAAGATCAAAGTTAACAATATGTAAATTTTTTGGGCGTTAATTCTTTTTCGTCTTTACAGGTTCCAGGTGATACCTTTAACCAACGAGTTGATTTCTAACCAAATGAAAAATAAAAAAAGTCTCATATTTCACGGATAGCTGGATCATTCCTTTTTACCAAACATGATGTGTACTTTGCTATAATTTTGTACAATATTTATTATTATCCTTTCTATTTCTTTCATTTTCCATGGGACAATTATGAACGTTTGTTCTCTGTCTTTTTTCGACCCCATTCGCAAACTTTTACAATACTTGATTGGTAGTCGCCTTTTCACGTTCGCGAGTTGAAGTGGGCATCTTCCTTTATCTTACTTTTTCTTTCAACTTAGAAATAACAGCGTATAATCATGACTATAATTATGATTAAGTTAACAATACAAGTATATACGTAATAGTAATTGTAATATTATTTATAACTAACTAATAGTAGTGTGATAATATTATTATTAATTCTAATTACTATAATTAAATAAAATCAGAACATTACTAATAAGTTAATCACTCGTTGATAGGGTACTGGGGTATGGGTGAGTGGCGAAGGGGAAGGTTTGTACGTGAAAACTTGTCGCCACAAGGCCACCTAGTTTCCACATACCTATACCTCTACCCATGTAACTATGCATACAGAGAACGAATACACTGGATACCGAAATCTAACAGAAATGTATTGGTTTTTAAATATCATTATTACTATTGCTATTATTACTAATGTGATTAATTAAATATTTTGCGTGGTTTCGCGGTAATATTTTAGTGAATGCATGCTCGACTTTCGTGTTTCTTTATCTATGAACATTAATATCTAGCTTTTGCTATTTTTTTTTTTTTTTTTTTTCCCCCGAGGAGTTGCGGAATCCAAGTTACGGATTCACGCCAGTCATACGGGCTAGCGCGGATGTGGGACTCCAGGGTGACCTACCCACTAAACCGCCACCTCCTGTGCAATGCCCCCAGCCGGGAACTATGGTGATATTACTTCTAGCTGGGGGCTCTGTCCGTGTATGTCTTGTCAGTCTGTCCGTCCGTTCAGTGCGGGTCGTCCGTCAGTCATGTTACGTCAGGCAGCCGTCCGCGTTCTTACGTCGCAAGATTGTCTCTGTATAGGTGGCAACGAGTTGCCACCTTTCCGTACTGTGGAGCATCGTCCCGACAATGTTGTCGGGAGTAATGCCTAGCTTTTGCTATTACTATTATTGTGATTACTAGTATTGTACAATGTAAACGTGATTTTTTGCGTTATTTTTTCTGTATAAACACACTCAAACACGCAAGCATGCACACGCTAGATGGATAGATACACTGTGAATTATTCAGGACTTATACATACATACAAAAGTATCTCACTTCCATATAACATACAAGATATTACAGTTAACAAGAATCCACGAATAATTGGGGAAAAAATACTTTCAGTCTATTACATATGCGTGTGTACAAAAGTTGCAAACGGAGAGGGAGATCGTTGAATAAAATCTATCCAAGTTTCAATACAAACCTATGAATTTGCTGTACAATAATGTCAACAGCTGTTGTACTATAATGTAACGATGGGAGGAGAAAGAGTTGTACGAACAATCAAGATAAAATAAAATTGAAAAAAAAAAACACCACTGAAATCCACATTCAATATTGCCTAGTTTATCCGAAGACAGATTACACGTCACAAAGTATCATCAAAAACAAAAATAGGAGAAAAAAAAGAATTACTTTGCTTTTTCATGAGCCAACGGTATGTTTTTTCCTCCCCTCTATTCTACAGTGCCCTTTTTACAACACGTCACTCAATGCACGTATCATGCAAAATTTTCCCTTCAATATCTCGCTATGAGCGAGTTAAATCAAAAGACTAGGAAAATAATGTATTCCGAATCGCAACACCATTTATACATATATAATACAGTTTGCATTACTTGCAGAACAACGCGCATGAATGAATCACATGCATGCATATTTCCTACTTGCGCATAAGAAAAAATGCTAAGAACTTCTGTAGAGGGAAAAAAAAACACTGGTTATAACAGCCAAATAATATTGTTCGCGGAAAAATTTAATAATTATAACGGTTGACAAATTATTAGACAGGAAGGAAACTTTGAATATAAGAAATTGTGACCAAGATCTAAGAGCAATCTAAGCAGAAAAAATTATTTCGTGCTACGTTTAAAAAAAACGGGGTGAAAATAAGAAAAAAAAAGAAACCAACGTCATTTGGCTGCTGCCCAACAAACTTCCGTTCAAAATCTATTGCACGAGTAGTTTAGTGACAAGAAAACTATCCTTTACAGATATTGCCTATGTAATCATATACATATACATTACAAATCTATCTTGATCTATTGTTGTTTTTCATCTCCTCAATTTACTTATTGTGATTAGGATCCATTAGCTCACATTACTTATACGTCGTACATACATTCAAATATATTATCAATATGTATATATATATATTGATATTATATATTGATCTAATATTCTTATTAGATAATAATACATAATGCTTATTTATAACACCGAGTTGATTTGAATATGAATTGACCTCTAATTTTGCGACTTTGTTTCTAGGATTTTATTTTTATAAACCTAATGTAAGTCAAATTTTATGAGAAAATTATTTGATATCACAGGCGTATTGGTTGATTAATATAGAATTTGCTGCTGAAATTTTACAATTGGTCGATAAAGAAGTATTCTTAGTCGATGAAAAACATTTACTAAAAAAAAAAAAAAAAAAAATCCCAAACACAAATCCAGTACGGATTTTACCAGGAAAATCGGCTTCTAGAAACCTTCACATTATATTCAGACCAACACGGTATATCGATATATGTCTATTATTATGAATAAATGTGAATTGCATTCAACACACGCACGCACATACACACACACACGCACGCGCGCGCGCCTGATTATATTTCTCTCTTCGTCGTTTAATTTATTTTTAAGCAGCGATTTGTAACTACCTATGTACTGTAATAATAAACAAGGAAAAGCATCGCCTAAGCAGTAACTTATTAATTAAATCGTATAATCGCAACGAGACATAAGAAATATATCGAAAACAGAAGGTATAGAAGAAGAAACAGAAGGCAGAGAAAACGAATAAGAAACTAGAAAAATATCTTATTTTTTCTTTCAACTGCGATAAGTAAAAAATATTAGAAATAATTTTTTTTTCCGCATTACTGGATATCCAATCTCTTAGAACCAAAGGGAAAAAAGCGCCACGAATGCTAATGTGTATACATACTATATAAATACATTTGATTGTTTGACTCTTATCCGTGGTAGCAAACCCAAATATTCATTATCTTGGCTACAATGTATTTGAGGGCAGGGGAAGAAGAAAAAAAAAAAAAATCTTGCAGTCAAAGTAATAATAAAGTCGGCGTGTATCAATCGACGAGTTCTCTTTTACTGTTAGTTCATTATTTCACCACATCTTTCTCCCACTTTTTTTCGTTTTCGCTCACGTATTTTACGATTGTGAGAGTTCTCCTGCAAAAGAAAGAAAAGACAAAAAAAGATATAATTAAACGATCATAAATAAACAGAAATGGTGATGAACTGTGTGGAAAAATCACAAAGACCGCTAGATTTTGAAATGGTAATCGATCATCTGGTTTCTCTTAATTATCCCGACTCAACTTACTTTCTTGCTGGTACCTCTGACACGCCCTGTTTCTTTCATCTGCGTCGAAGTACCAGAGGGTAATGGCATAACGTGTTCTGTAGGCAGGCTGTACTTCGTGCGGATTTCTTCTATCTGACCAGAAAAATAATATTCTATCGAAGATTGGTTCAATATCCGCAACACTATCTTGCCAGCCTTCGGGAAATATCCTCAAGAGGCCACCGTCTTGCTGAAAATTACAATAACAATCAGAATAGAATGAAACTTATTCATCAGTTGTCGGCTTTGATGAATGCCATTTAAACTCGGTTATCAATTTAGTCACCTCTACATTCCAATCCCTGTTCAAGTAATATATAGCTGTGACGCAACGTCCGTCATGATTGGGATTATCGACATGTTTGACATATCGAGAACCGTTTCCAGGATAACAGGCGACCATTGCCTGAAAAATGAAGAGAAGAATAATTAAATCTAATTGCGTGCATGAGTTAAACGAGGAAACGAATACAAATCTTCGTAATCCATCTATAATCATTATATATTCTCATCTGATCAGGTTAAAATATGTGATAATATATGAAAATAAGAATTTACGCTCCAACGAGCGACGACCTGGCTTGGCTACGCAGTGACAATCTTATCTGGATATATAATATCACATCATTTTAATCAAAATTCAAACAAAGCGCTTGCTGCCTACGTGCGATTTTCTCTATTAAATATTGCAACGTTGAGACAAGGAAATAACAATTGTTGTGTGTAATACACGATGCTTGTGTGTATGCAGGGTACATTGTACTCATTGTTATAATGAATGAGACATACATACATTGTGTTATTAAATTTACGTATTATCTTAAATCAATATTTTTCTCGTTTCACAATATTACTAATAAACGAGGTTTCGAATCATTGGATTGCGAGTTGTTTATCACTGCACAATTTTTCCTCGTAACAATTACTCTATCTTTGCTTTCATGCTTTCCTTGTTGCAACAGGAAGATAACAATTTCAATACGATGATACGCTTTGGGTATAGAAAAATACAACCATCATATTGAAGTTAGTAACGGTATGCCAACGTTATGCAAACTGTTATTTCGCGATTTTCCAATTTTCTGAAATTCGGTAACCCGTAAAAAAACAAAACACACTCGTATTTATAAAATCTCTAGTACCTCCAAAATCATAGTAAAATTAAGAAAATAGTGATTTTCTCTATAATATTTCGGTACGTTCCCAGCTTTGACCTCGTCAAATATATAACAGGAAACATATTACATTCAAGGTTTCTATAATAATACTAATAATCATCGCCACCATCATTCATACTGTCGAATTTTAATCACAATGAGTAAGTCAGGGGAAGGATTAAAAGGCAATTTGCAAAACCGTAAATTCCGATTAGAGTGGAATGCGATTTCAGATAAGAAATGTCGCGGTTTAATTTCGTTGTTTGTTATGTTTGATAAGAATAAAAGCATTCAAACTAAGTATAATCAAAGAAAACAAAAAACCCATCCATTGTATTACAAGCTTTATGATTATAGAATCAAATATCGTAATACCTACATGCGTGTCAAAAGTTCGAAATATTATTTTCCTATAAATAGTTACAATTATTAGGTGGAGAAAATACGGGAAAAAAAAAAAAAAAACTATAGGACGGCCCTGCGTCTAGAAACTAGCAGCGTTCTGAGACTCGTTTTCTCTTTCTGTACTTTCTCTCTTTTTCCGAAGCAATCAATTTCGCCTTAGTCGTGATATTTTCGCAATAAAAAACACAATCGGTTGTTTACACGCAGGTACATACCAGCCAGCGGCTGCAAATAATTAGGAATTGTTGACATTAAACCGCTACTTATCGTCGCGACTGTATATATATATAAATACCTAGTATCTTGGAATCTTTAAAAAAAAAGTAATATACGCGTGTAATAAAGGTACTTTGAGCAAAAAATTTTTTTGGATTAAAAATAATCTACTCAAAACAAACATAGAAACGGATAAACAACGTAATAATAAACAGTAGAAAAGGAAATAGAATAAGTAAAAGGAATATAAAAAAAAAAGTTTTTTAAAACAAATCTATGAAATCCATATAAAATTCCATCAACTCTATTGCTAAGAAAATCGATACGTGCGACTTGCACCGCGAGAATGCGTCATTTTTATCACATTTTTATTACCACACAATTTCACACGCAGCGGATACTACATAACACTTGTTCAACGCTATCGGGTTTGCGGGAATATTTGAATTGGGTATTTCCGCAAGGCCAGTGGTCTGGCAGGAAGGATACTTATGTGTGTATAAAAGTAGTTTCCATCATCATGGTCGGCGTCGTTGTCTAAGATTAGAACTGACGAGTAAAGTCGAGGACTAAAATATTTCGATGAAATAATCGCGTGCATCCAGCGGCCTCTAAATTCATAAAACAATAGATAATAATAATTGAAGAAAAAAATTTATGGAGCGAAAATTTCTATAAACTCGTTATCAACATCGAATTTTACTCAATACCTAAGCTTGTTTGTGTAAATATTGTACACGTCGTGTTAAGAAAACGTAACATTCATTGTCAACAAAACAAGTGAACGAGAGAAGAGAAGACAATCGAACAATGATATATAATTCAATACGCCGATAAAGAAATTGTGAAAGAGTAGTTTGACATAAAATCTATTAAGCAACTTAGAATAATGTAGATGTATTGCACACGTATACCGATGTACATAAATAATTAGAGGTCATCTGAATACAGTAAAAATTCGTCTTTTTTGTATCTACTTCTGTAGAACCATAAACTTAACACACATCATTGGTATCTCAAAAAATATGCATCCCTTTCGCAATCTCTCTCGAAAAGGCGTTAAAAAAAAAAAAAAAAAAAAAAAAAACTCGCCTTCGTAAATTTTTATCAAACACAAGAAAGACGGTATTCGAAAACTTGCGTTGTATTATGAATTCGATTCGTGATAATTTAAAACTGGATAAACATACCAGCAACCGCAAATACTACCAAGTGAACACAAGATTTCCCGTCTTCTTCTCGAAAATAACATATTTTTGGGTCAACATTCCGCGCAGTGTATACACAGTGTACAGGTACACAGCGTTATTCAATTAACTCGCCTGTATAAGCCAGGTGAGAAAGGAGGAAAAAAGAAGAAAAAAAGAAGAAAAAAAGGGACGAAGGAATACTCACGCTACCCGAGTTTGCACGTACGCACGTCGCCGCACACGTGGTGGGCGGTTTGTATAGACTTTCCGGAGGAGAGGAGGGGGGGGGGGGGAGGGTACAGCTGGTTGCTCGAGGTGCCTACGTGACCGGCGGCACAATACGTATACGACGTATACCCTGCACGTCGCCATCCATGCTATACGCAACTCTTTTGCCGCAATACATTTTTGCTAGTCGTCTGACAAGCTAGGCTAGGTTTAATCTCTCCTCCGTTCTGCCCCGCTCTTTGGGTCTACTGTCGCTAGCAAAGCTTGTATACCTGCGTACATGCACGATGTGTATAAAAATACATATCGGACGTTATGTTATAAATAAACGAACTCGAAATCGTTGAAAGGAAATGGAAATATGAACGAAAAGAGGTGGGAAATTTCACTAGTCAACGTAACGTTGACGTAAGGAGAGAAAACAAGCCCGGAAAAATAGCTTTTCGCGATATTTTTCATCGCAATGAAAATCGAAGAGTCTGTCGGTATGTCCGATAAAATTTCGCTATGATCTCGAAAACGGTCGAGAGAAGAATCTGAAACTTATGGGACCTGGCAGCCAAATGAAAAAGTTCTGAAAGAAAAATTAGGAAACTGGAAGAAAATTTTTTTATAAATAAATATGTGAACTGGAAGAAATATAATCGTTTGTTCAGAACAAGTATATGTTTGTCGGAAAACATTGAAAATCGAGTTATTTCCAGTAGAACCGGAAGTTCGGATTAAACGAGATATGGCAATTTTTCATACCCATCATTTGATCGTAATCGGAGTTTGTCGGACAGATCGAAATTTTTCTAAAAACCTGTTTATCTGATTCCAGAGATTCGAAAACGAAAAGATTCTTTAAAATTCGAAAAAGTAATTACTATTTTACGACCTATTTTACACGTTCAGAGTAATTGAAGATGTTGATTTTGAAAAATCTCAAGTTTCTCAATCATGTAAAAATAACGAGATACATGTTCTAAAAATGCGTCGTTACAATACAAGTTTCTTTTGTTTCTCGATCTGTTACTCTGTTACCTCTCCTCCGCCGATAGCTGTAATTTTATTTCTGCTTCCTTTCTTCCTGCATCGATTTGATTTAAAAAAAATTGCTACTCAAATTTTATTTCGACCGTAACTTTATTTATACGGATATTATTCCTATGCTTCTCTAACTGGGTATACATGCTGTAAATAGGTCAACAATGCCAGCGAACTGGGCGAGAATCGCATACTTATTTACGCTAATCGTGTAAAAGTATTTTAGCAAACGGCCGTAGCCTCCGTCCCATCATCCCATCCCCCCTACAATCTGCAGCGTTATTCTATTTCCCGCGGCTTTCGATCGAGTTTATTATAATGCGATACAAGATACAACGAACGAACACGAATCTGACATTTGCGGAATGATGGAGAAAGAATTACTTGGTGAGGGCAAAAAAAAAAAAAAAATCCGAAAATAAATGAATGAATAACGAGAGATCGAAGAGACTTGGGTTTCTACTGTAAAAAACTTCATCAAACAGTTGAATAATAAGGTTGGATAAATGTAGCAGACTGTTATTAATTGTGTACATAAAAATATATTCATGCTTTCTGAACGTGTATCGGAAAAAAATAAGTAAAAGCATATTCAACTACGATATTTGTGAATACTTTCTGTTCTGTTTATTGTCTCGAAACTCCTCAATTCGTAAAAATATCACAAAAATCAGGGAACCAAATCCTCTAAGAATCGTTGTACTGTTCAAAATCATTTAGTACGATCTAATTGTTGTTGCACGATGATGAGAGGAAGAAGAAAACAGAGTATTGAGAATGAATCACACAGAGATTTGTAAACATATATGGAAAGATAACAAGGATGCATCATATTAATGGATAAGAATCATGGTGGTGAACGAGTATGAGAAAGTTAATGAGAAGAATGCAGAAATGATTTTTCCCCAACGGTGCTACACAACTAAATTCTCTTATTTCTATATTAGTTCGGGTGTGACAGAGGCATTCCGGTGCTAGTTGAATAGGTGTTTACATAGTCGGGTATTACAGCTCAAATAGAAAAGTCTTGAATTCATTCGGTTTGCAAATATAAGTAGGCTGAAAGCCGCAAACTTTACATCTCCATGTGTCGAGAGTCTAATTCACCTATGTGCAAAGCCAACAACGTTTGGCAAAATAAACGTAATCACCACCTGCCAGATAACATCAACGTCGACATCTAGTCATTGGGCATGGTAATAATAACAAACTTATTGGAAGAAGCCAAGGCTATCGTTACTGCGGGTTGAAAATCGTCCAAAAGATCTTTGTCGACAAGTAACAATGTCAAAACTCATTGCAGAATACACGTGGACAACAATACAAGGGTTACATAACTTGAAAACAAGCTCTCTATACATTTCAGCAGTTTTACATTGAATTTACGATATATCAGGCGCATATGATGCAATTTTTTGTAACCTACAGTCAGCACCTCTGCAATGATTCAATAATTTCAACGAAACGCAGTGCTGAGGTTCACAAAGAAAGATTTTTATGACAACGACGTACCTTTGTCCTGCCATTTATCGTGTATTGTCCCATTTTCCCATTCGACAACATCTTGTTAGCCCTGAGGATGATGGCGTCGACCTGAGATATGAGCAGACCAATGTTCGGACACTCCTTCTCTTTGCCGTCAAGCCAAGTGATCTGGTCACCCCGAATAGCTCGCCTGAGATCACCGGCGCCTCCTCTTTGGGAGACGAGTTGTCCGTCTCTGAACAGGCCAGCACTATACATGTTGAGAACCTCGTTGAGGACGAACGAACCTTTTTCCGCGCCCAAGAAATTCTTGATGACGCATACGCCGTACTTGTTCATGTCTCTGACAACGATGCGGCAAATGTGGTCTATTACACGTTCGTCGTTTTGGTTCCTCAGAGGGGAAGTCGGCGCGATACCATCCTTGTCGCCAAGACTAACCTCGGGGAAGTTTCTCAAGCCGTTGCGCTGCGGAGTCGGCATGTCTCCAAGAATCCCTGAACCTTCCAGCGCAGGGTTAAGCAGCTCAGCCCTGGCTCCCAATATCGTGTCCTCCGAGCTGCCCTTGTGAGTTATCGGGGATACCTCGGCGGCGAGGAGCTGTTCGGCAGCGACGGCGGGATCCTGGGACTCCGGTGGTCGGCGGGAAAAGTAATTCGGCAGAGAGTCGGGGCTGCCACTCGTTTTTAGGTTAGGCTCAGCGCTCGAAGAATTCGGCTTCGGTGCGCAGGATGGCTTGTGCCGTTTCCAGTCGTCGCGTTGATGCTCCTTGCTGCAGTAGACGGTAACCTTGCAACGGGCACAGCGGAGAATCCTGTCGGACCTTTTGCAGACTGCGCAGACTTGTGCCGTTGTCGGAGGTGAGGAGGAGGTTAGAGAGGACGATGCACCTGCCTCGACGGTCCGTGACCGACTGACTCCCGGTTCCGACATATTTCAGAGGTTAATTCGACGACGACGCTCCGCTCGCCACGAGGACGAGGACTAGCGCAAGAGCAGGCGACATTTCTAAACGAGTCCGAGTCACATACGCACTTACTGGTTAGAGCGGCGATGGTAGCTTCTCCTTCTCTTTCTCCTTGTTCTCCTCCCTCGCTCGTCGAGAGCAACACCGCATAACCAAGTTCCGACCTTCCGACCGACGGCACGCAGGCGTCAATCGGATTCTCGATTCTGTCGAGCCTATGCCTGTGCACAATTACCCATTTTTCTCCCTCGCCTGCTCCGCGAGCAACTCCTACGCGTATTACTCCTTACCTTGTGTCATCGGTATTTCCCACGTATTTCCCCTCGACAAGAAAAAAGTGAATTTTGCTCGTTCCGAACAGGGGATGCGAGCATAGAATTATGTTTACCTTGTATCGATATGCGTGCATGTATGTATGTATGTGGGATCAACCGTGCGAATCGCCAACAACAACTGCAAGATTTTCACGGGCAATCACGCGGGCAATACTGATGCAGTCATGATTTTGCAGCCCGTAAGAATCATACACCCGTAGGCATCACGTGACCGCAATCGGCCAATAAGGCGGTCTCGAATTTCCGCGCGAATTCTGTTCGAATTCGAAACCAACATTTTCACCATCTATAGCTCTCGATGGGATTTCGGGCTAAACGAAACCTAGCGCGAAAAATTATTGGTGAAATATCATGATTAATCACGCATTACCTTGACCCTTGACGAGGGGACGAAGATTTAAGCCCGACTCCGTAAGTGGCACTTACGATGTCTGTGCTTACGATGCCGTTACCATGGCTACGCTTCATGTCGCGTCTGTCAAAACACGCTGCTCTGACGTTTACCTTCGCTGCATACATACAGGAATATTTTTTCACGCTTATTATTAACGCAAATTTGCGACTCTACAGCGCTGCACGACATGCGATTTACAAAGATAACATTTATTTCGCAAGCAAATTAACACCGTCATGACCAGCTTTTCTCAAAATATTCAAGTAATCAGGGATGGGGAGTACACCAAGACCATATACACTATGGTACATATCTAACATTACATGCCTGTATTGTCACAACATTTTGATTCCAATTCTCCAAAATATTCACCAACAGAAATCAGATTTTGAATCTATGCCGTAGATCAAGGAGCAGAAATATGCAGAAACCATTCAGATTCTTGTCACTCTCATGGTGACATATCCTGAGGTGGGTTGAAAAAAAACAGACAATAGAAATCGGGAGAAAAAAAGCATCACGCGATCGATAATCACGTTTCAGTCCAGACCCTGCCTATCTCTGCTGGCCCACTGCTACTTTTATACGCAAGACTTTGCTGGCGCGGCAGGCTGCTATGAAAAACTGGTTCAGATCTGCCCGGACGAAGATTTGTACAAGCTCTACTACGCTCAGTCCCTCCATCAGGCATGCTTGTACCAGGAGGCTTGGAGCGTCTGTTCGACGATAGTTGATAAGCCGCAGCTGGAGTCAAAGGTCACCAAACTACAAGCAGCGATTAAGTACGGGCAGGAAGACATCGCCGGAGCTCGAGCCTACGTCGATCAGTGCTCTGTTGAAGACGTCGACACTGATATCAACCTGGGATGCCTGCTCTATAAGGTGCAAATGAATTTTATAATAAACAGTTGTTGTATCATCGAAGTAGGTTTTTTCCGTGTCAACAGGAGGAGCAGTACGAACAAGCGTTAAAGAAGTTCTCCGTAGCATTACAAATCGTCGGATTCAAGCCCCACTTGTCCTACAATGTGGCTCTTTGCTATTACAGACTCAAGGAATATGCCGCATCTCTAAAACACATCGGTATATATAAAGTTCTCTCTCTTTTCAATGATTATCTATATAAATTTTGATCTATCGAACTATTCTGAACACGGGACATGAATATATTCTAGCTGACATTATCGAGCAGGGGATCAAAGAACACCCGGAATTAAGTGTCGGCATGACTACGGAAGGTATCGAGGTCAGGAGCGTGGGCAACACCCTCACTTTGCATGAAACTGCGCTAACCGAGGCGTTCAATCTCAAAGCAGCCATTGAATATCAGCTACAAAATTGTACCGCTTTGACATAATTCTTATTACCAAGTAGCTTAGCTCTTCTAAATGTATATCATATTCTATGTCTAGTATTTAGACCCACCCTCAGTTATATTAAGTTCATAAAAAACGACACGCCTCTATTCATATGTACAGATGAGGCAGCCAGAGAGGCGCTGACGGATATGCCACCGCGTTCTGAGGAGGAATTGGATGCAGTAACGTTACACAATCAGGCATTGATCAACATGGAATCAAGGCCCAGTGAGGGCTTTGAAAAGCTACAGTTTTTGCTACAGCAAAATCCATTCCCGCCAGAAACTTTTGCCAATTTACTTCTGCTCTACTGCAGATATCAGTACTACGATCTGGCAGCTGATGTTCTAGCCGAAAACGTTCACTTAACTTACAAATATTTAACGCCAGTGAGTTGGATGGAGTTTGTTTTCAACTTTCGATTTGTTCGAAGATAATATTATTATTATTATTATTATTATTATTATTATTCTTGATCAATCTTAACGTTTAGAGCTGGAATATTTACACTTTTTAGTGCGCCTCTCTCTGCCATGCTCGGAAATCTTTCGCTTCAAAGAACTTTTTATTCTCTCAATGTCCTCTTCGGCATCATCCTTGTCGTCTTCATCAGTTGAGTGACTCTGCGACGAATTTTCCTTGCTCTTCTTCTCCTTCTTTCGTTTTCTCTTCTTATCCTTGCTTCGTTTTTTTGACGATTTCTTCCCTCTCTCACCATCCTCAGAATCACTGTCATTGCCCGGTGATTCCTCGTTTGACTTTGATTTCTTGGATTTCTTCTTACTCTTTGATTTCTTAGACTTATGCTTCTTAATCTTCGCCTCAATTGTACCCTCCTCTATGTCTGGTTTCCTCGCTTCTTTTGCTTCGTCTTCCTCCTCGATTTCGGGTATCAGCTCGTAAGTTTTGCCACCTGGGCTCATGAAGCAATCACTGGAAAGATGACCGTGCGTTCCGCACTTAGAGCACGTTGTATTAAGCACGGCCTGTAGCTGGATCACTTTCCTCTGACCAGGCGCCGATGTTTTCCTCTTCTGTTCATCCCTCTGAAGCTGGACACCATTTGGATCAAGGTCTGTCCCGTTTCCCTGATTGACCAGCTTCATCGACAGGCTTATTTTGCCCTCTTCGTTTATCGATATTATCTTGCACCATACTCGCTCCCCCCGCTGCAGCACCTCGCCAACGTCGTCCACGTGCGAAGAACTGACCTGACCATATAAGAAAAGAAGCAGTTGAGAAAAAATGAAGAGAAACCTCGTCGATTTTCTAACACCAGTTCATTGGTCACTCTCCTCCCTACCTGCGACTTGTGAACGAGCCCCTGCTGAGTGCACCCCGGTATTCTGACAAATGCCCCATAGTTTTGAACAGCTGCGACTTCTCCCAGGAATATTTGATTGAGTTCACATCCAGTCATCCTTGTCGATTTTTTTTTTTGCCGTTTCTAATTAATCCATTTTGGGCAAATTTTGTTCTGTATTTATTTTCTGTATTAGGCTGTTATTCTTCAGGTTGATGAAAAATTTTAGGCCAACTGAATCGATGGTTCGCATAGCATTTTTCCGACTCCTAAGAATTCGTATTCTTAAGCCGAGAGATTCCGCGATAAAAATTTCCTTCTCATTGATCGTCGTACACGAAAAACTCAAAATATTTCAGGTTATGTTTGCATCGATTTATGTATACATAAACACGGTGTATGGCAGTGAGGTATCAAGCTCTTTTAAAAAAGAGGGCTTTGGAAAGATAACGCAATTCACGGTCTTCCGTGTTTCTTTTCTTTTTCAAGTACTTGTACGACTTCTTGGATGCATTGATAACGCAACAAACATCGCCAGAGGAGGCATACAGGAAGTTTGATGACCTGGCGAACAAGCACACGGAGACCCTGCGGAAAGCAACAAAGCAAGTTCAGGAGGCAAGACTGAACCATGACGATAATGCTGTGAAGCGAGCGGTGAATGACTACGAGGAAGCCCTGGAACGGTACGTTCCGGTTCTGATGGCGCAGGCAAAGATATACTGGGAATTGGAGAACTACCCCCAAGTCGAGAAGATATTTAGAAAGAGCGTAGAGTTCTGCAACGAGCACGACGTATGGAAACTGAACGTTGCTCACACACTCTTTATGCAGGAAAATAAATTCAAAGAGGCAACAGGGTTCTATGAGCCCATCGTCAAAAAGAAATACGACAACGTAAGTTAGCAATCTCTTAGCAATTATCTGACTGCCTGAAAACTTTGTTAAATATCTTCCAGATTCTAGATATCAGCGCGATAGTTCTGGCCAACCTTTGCGTCAGCTACATTATGACGTCGCAGAATGCAGAGGCTGAGGAACTAATGAAGAAGATAGAAAAGGAGGAGGAAACTGTCTCGTTTGAGGATCAGGAAAAGAAACTGTTTCATCTTTGCATCGTGAATTTGGTCATAGGAACCTTGTACTGTGCCAAAGGAAACTACGAGTTTGGTATATCCAGAGTAATGAAAAGTCTGGAGCCTTACAGCAAGAAGCTAGGAACTGATACCTGGTTCTATGCAAAAAGATGCTTCCTTTCCTTGCTGGAACAGTTGGCTAAGCAGCTCGTTGTTCTCAAGGATCCAACGCTCCAAGAATGCGTGCAGTTCTTGGAGCATTGCGAAGGTAGCTAGGGTTCAGTTGGGCATCCTTGTGTTGGAACGTTTTCCTTCTTAATGTTCTCTTAACACTTATTCGTTTCTTTGTGTTCGTTTCAGTTTACGGGAGGGACGTTAGAACAGTGATAGAACAGCCGCTGGATATTCAAGAAATTCCAACAGTGCCTTTGGGCAAACAGACGGTCACCTACGAGGCGAGATATCTGAAGGCGTTATTCCTCAAATTGCAAATGGGCTGAATGGTCCTGTCGCAGTTAGATGATTATATGTAGTCGTTACTTTAAGTATATACCTTTAGCATTGTCTGTGTCATGATAGTAACGATAATAAGCTGGGAATATAACGTAATAATTGTTTTTTTCTTTCATATTCCGAATACCTATACATATATTGCAGTTGTGAAATAGATATCAAATTTATCTAGCTCGTAATTTTAGATTTTAATGAATAATTGTCGAGCTAAAAATCAAGCAAATAAACAATGTTCAAACAGTTATCACTCGTTTGTTGTAAAAATTTGATGTTTAAGCGGATTTGTAAGAATTTCGAAGCAATGCCCGGGGATCTGAAGGTGTAGTTACTTCACTGGCTTGTCATTCCCGTAACCGTGAACAACCAATGAATGCAGAAATATTATAGATGCGGTTACCGCGAGGGAATCGAGAAATTACCGTAATTATCGCCATCACAACAAACATGGTGGTCGACATGGAGGTTGAGCAGGCAAAGGAGCGTTTATTGGAGCTAATAAAAGCGAAAGACAAGCTAGAGTCCGATATTCAAGGCTACAAACAGATCCTCGACTGCGTAGGTACCCAAAAATTCCGCAATTTACCATCGAACTATCACAATTAACAGTATTTACACTTAACGTTGTAGTTCGATATGAACAAGGACCGATGACAAGTCAGATTTCAAAGTCTCCGAATAGCAGATTTATTTAAACATTTTCTGTCTTTTCTATTGCTTTCAGAACCATGTAGGCATGAACGACCCTTTGGTAGACTCTGATGGTTTTCCCCGCGACGACGTAGACGTCTACCAAGTCAGGCATGCTCGCCATAAGATAATATGTACGTAAAATATCGAAATAGTGCAACTTTCAGCAGTGGTACGCACCTGAGAAGTTTGTTTTCAATTTTAACACGTCACCATTATCAGGTCTCCAAAACGATCACAAGACGGTGATGAGGCAGATCGAGACTGGGCTACATCAGGTTCACTCAATGTCTGGAAGTCAGACCCAACAGCCGGAACCCAGTGTGAACAGTGTCGAGGAGAACACGCTTTCAGAACCATTCTTGAAAGTGAATTTGGTCTCCTCCGCTTCTCCGGCTGAACTTGCTGTAAGCATATTAAGATTAGAATCTCTTCTCCTACCTGACTGTCTATTAATCAGAAAGGTTTGTGCATTTTGAACAATAATTCATTGTTTGTTTTTTTTTTTGCATTTTTTTAGGGCATAGAAGTGGGAGATTTGATCGTGGAGTTTGGATCTATAGACTCCCGTAACTTCAGATCATTGAAGGATGTCGGGGAGCTCGTTGAAAGCAGCAAATATAAGCCAATATTTGTTAAAATAAAGCGTGGATTGAACACGGTGGTTCTGACACTGGTTCCAAAACCTTGGAGTGGAAAAGGATTACTCGGTTGCAACGTGATACCAGTTGAATCGGTTGAAAGATAAATAAGAAGATAATGTGGGTCAGAAGATGACTCTTCGTGTTATTTGGGTTGGAGCAAGTAATTTGAGAATTTTTTTCGTATTGTATTGTATCACATTTAAGTTGAGAGACATAGAATTTTATCTCACTTTACCTAGTCAATATTATTTTCCCTTATAACTTATTTCCTGAAAACGTTATCGATAAAGCATGAATTTTCGCGATTAGGTGAATTTAGATAAAATCATTTTCAAAGTGTTTCGTTGGATGAGCACGGCAAGTTAATATCTTATATCAGCTTGTTTATCTTCTCTACTATCACCATTATCGTTAGACAAAATTAAAAAACATATTTTCTCTTTATAATGATTCAAGAATCTGGTTCTTGTAAACAAGTTGAACGCTGTAAAAAAAAAAACGTCGTGTTGAATTGTTTAATTGCAGCGGAAGTAAATAAATTTCGTGAAATAAAATATTGTATCTTTTGTGTTGGGATTTTGATAATCAGGTCCAAAAAGTTGCCGCGGAAATAAATGGCTACGCGAAAAGCGGGAAGTACACCCAGCCGTATTGATCACGTTACTGTCAGCTAGAATCATCGAAGCTTCTAAAGGTCATTCCCTTACACTCCATCTCTCTCGCTCCGTGTCGTGATTGGCTAAGCGCGTAGCCTCTGCCAATCATCGCGCAGAGGTAGAGAGACAGAGTTTATCCAGAGTGTATATACTATATGTCGATGGTATAAACTCGACGGGTAGAAGGCCGTCTAACCTCTGAAATTCTGTGAGTGGTGACGACGTCGAAATCTCCGTACGTACACGACGCGTGTATATAAATACGGACGCTCGCGAGAGCGGAGCGGAGTGAGAATTGAACTCGCGAAGGTTGAAACGTCAAGATGGCAGAATTCGGGTCGCTCGCGATCCCGACATTGTTTACGGTTTTATTATTGTTATCAGCAGCACTCGATGGGACTTGCAACCCCGTAAACATATCGCTGCAAAGTGTCCCCGAGTCCCTCGTCCGTACGGCGATTAATTCGTTGAACGCAAATTCGCCAACGCAGAACACGTACAGGGGCGGAAACCTGATTAGCGCGCAAAAATTGGTAATTATGCCTGTGTATTTTATTTTATACTTGACGTCATTCGTTGTGGATCTTCTTATCATCTCGTGACATTTCGCAAGTAAACTTTTCTATTTCCGAACACGTAGTTGGAATTGTGATTGTTGGAATTCTCTCCCGACTCCCTGACAAAGCGCGCAATAATCGATCATCGCATAGTCACGCACTCCGCAGATATCTAAATCGGAATTTCGAACGTCGTTATTTACAAATACGGCAATGCTTGGCGCGTGCGGAATCTCTTTGTTAACTTTAGCAATGACAAATCGTTATGAATAGAATGTATAATTTTCTGATATCGCTCGCGCGTTCACGCATAAGTGTGTTGCGTAATTTCATCGGCCTAAAGAGCAACTTTTCCATAATTTTAACTTTTTTCTTCCCAATACAACAAGTAATCGTTGCAAGATCATATGTTGCAAGCATTCATTTGAAACTGGGTTAAAAATAGGATATTTTCGCCTCTGTAATATTTACAAATAATAGAAACGTTAGAAGTAGATTACAGCTGGGTTATCAGTATCGGTGACCTAGCCTGCTAAAGTTATATTATATTATACGCCCCGTACGCAGAATACCGAACATTCGTGGTCCGCCTTGTTTTCACAGATATTCCAAAGGTTCTTATGTTACCATGTACGTGCAAATATTTGTACAAATAAGTCAACGAAGCGAGAGCCTGCAGATAGTAGATTTTTTTTACACGCTAACAACCTTCGTCTGTTTCTTCGCAGTTGGAGCCAAGCTTTGTGATCTACAGACTGACCTTGAACCTGGAAACAATATGCTCGGAGGGCTCGACAAGCTGTCCCAGAGAGGCGTGCACCATAGACCTGAAAGACACGTCGGGACAGGTGGAAGTCAACCCGAATACCATACAATGTTTGTACCTATACCCTCAGTCCATTCAGGAGGATATCCAGCAGTTGCAGCAACAGCAGGAGAGTTTCACCACAGAAGGCGACTTTGACAAAAGCACCTTGGACCTCGACCACGAGGTTGCAGCGGCAGCTGAGGTGCAAAAACCAGACGCCGAGTCAGCTGAGCCATTCATCGCGGTCAGGGTGGCAAACTCGAATTACTGTGCAGGTTGCCCTTATGAGTTGAATCCGAATTTGCCAGGGTTGGCCGCCTTTGTCACCCAAGCTCTGGACGCCATGGATAGACTCAGACAGAACGAGCACATGTACAAATTCATAAAGATGCAGAAAGTGACTCGGGCTGTTCCTCCAGGTTCTACTATCGTAGAGTACAAGCTGCTTGCTGAAATTGGAGAGTCAAACTGTCTGAACAATGCAGTTACGGAACGCTCGTTATGCTCGCTGCGGAGTGACTCCCCTAGTAGATGGTGTCTGATCACGTTCCAAGAGCGACCCTGGATACAGGGCGACAGACAAATCGTCGGAAACAATTGCACCGCACGTTCAGATCAGGAGAATGAAGTAAGCCCTGTTTTGGGTGCAGAAACTTCGAATTCAGGAAACACAGGGGACCTGCTGTCGGGAGAAAACAAGTCTGAAACTAAGGGACTACAAGCTTTAAGGGACCCTAATGAACTCCATACAATAGTTTCAGACCAAGTATCGGGCCAGGAAAGTCCTGTGGTGTCTGAGGCTCCCATAGTGAGGGTGGAACTTGAGCGGCTAGATAATGGACAAAGGGTACAAGGATTCGTTAATAAGCAGAAAGAGTTTGAGGAGTTTTTGGAGGACTTTGATATACCGTTGAGAACAGAGACTGCGGTAGTGGGCGATCATGCTGACGGGAGGCAACCGGTATCCGAGGAGATAATCAAGCCGGAGAAAGTGGAAAGATTGGCGGTGAATTCTGACGTGTCCTCTTTGTCCTCAGAATCAAACTCCAATGAGAGTGTAGAAGACGCGCGACCAAATTTGCGGCAAGAAAGAAGCAACGTCAACAGGAATAAGCAAGGCCTCGGAAGTTCCTCTTCTATCAGCCCCAATAACGAGGCTGTTAGAAATTTTACAGCTATTGGACTTCAGAAATTGTCGGAAACATATGAGGGAGAGAATGAACCAATTGTAGTTAGTGTAATATCGGCAACGAAACAGGTTGTGGCGGGCGATCTCTACAGGATAAAAGCAAAAATTGGAGCCAGCACCTGCCCGAAGGGAACGAAAAACAATTGCCAACTACAGGCTGGCAGCGAGCCCCAGACGTATGAAATTAAAGCATGGTCAAGGCCGTGGCTTTCTACAGGGAAATTGGAGATAACGGTAACACGCCAATCGAGTACCAGCCAGAGAGAGAAACGTAGTCGGCCGGCAGTGGGTACAGAGTTTGCGCGAAGCATCGATGACCCCGAGGTGAAAAACTACGCTAATCTGGGTGTTAGTAAATTTTCGAAAAACTCAAATGGAAAGAACGAGTACATGTTGATCGAAATCGTGTCTGCGACCCATCAGATTGTTGGAGGAAGTCTGTACAACATAAACGTAAGACTCGGAGAGAGCGACTGTCCCAAAGGAACGAAGAACAACTGCCAACTGAAGGCTGGCAGCCAGGCACGAGAGTGCATAGTGACGGTCTGGTCAAGGCCGTGGCTGGAGTCAGGGACGCTGGACGTGCAGGTGAACTGCAAGTCGAACAAACGAGCGAAGAGAAGCTTGAGAGGCAAGGACTATAGCAGGAAGATGCTGGAGCAGTCCATGTACCTGAGAAACGAGAGGCTGTTCAACGACTTTGTTGTCAAGTATAACAAAAGCTATGAAACTTTGTCCGACAAGAAATATCGCTTCAAAGTTTTCCAACAAAACATGATGACTGTTCAAGAGCTGCAACGTAATGAACAGGGAACCGCGATTTATGGCGCTTCGATGTTCGCCGATCTGACGATACAAGAGTTTAAACAGTATTTGGGACTGAAGCCAGAGCTTAGGGTAGAAAACGATATCCCAATACCAATGGCTGAGATTCCTAACGACCCGCTTCCCGAGTCTTTTGACTGGCGTGATCACAATGCAGTAACGCCGGTGAAGAACCAGGGAAGCTGCGGTTCATGCTGGGCGTTTTCAGTCACCGGAAACATCGAAGGGCAGTACGCCTTGCGTCATGGAAACCTGCTCTCGTTTTCCGAGCAGGAACTGGTCGACTGCGACACACTTGATGAAGGCTGCGGCGGCGGTTTACCCGACAACGCGTACAGGGCGATAGAAAAATTAGGAGGACTTGAGCTGGAGTCAGACTATCCCTACGACGCGGCTAACGAAGCTTGTCACTTCAACACTAGCGAGGTCAGAGCAAAGGTCGTTTCTGCGGTAAATATTACCAGCAATGAGACGCAAATGGCTCAGTGGCTGGTGAAAAATGGCCCAATTTCAATCGGCATTAACGCCAATGCGATGCAGTTCTACATGGGCGGCGTTTCCCATCCCTACAAATTCCTCTGCAGCCCGACAAACCTTGATCACGGAGTACTGATCGTGGGCTACGGAACTCACAGTAAGTAAGCTTAAGACTCACAGCAAGAGCGCGTACTAAGTGCAGTTTCATTAGTTTTCCAGTCTTTGCAATGACTTAAATCTATGGAACTTGCCCTCGGTAATCATTTTTCTGTAAATAAAATTCTCTCATAAATTATATATACACTTTCTTTTTCATCGTTATATCAATTATTTTAAAGCTTAAAAGATAGAAAAAAACGTCATTAAAACGTTGTATTGAAAAATTAATTATCAACGTTTTATCGACTGTTTTTAATTTACATTAGTTCCTGCCACATTGCTCAGCCCGTATTGTTTTTGATGTCTGCATTATTCTAATGCTGATTACAATCACTGAAGTCTGACAATATGGAATGTGCATGGAAATCTGCACTTCCCAATTCGTTAGGAATGGCAAAACAGTTAAGAGAGAAACTGTACAAAATAATAATGATACAAAACCAGTAGCACTGTTGTATACCGTGCAATCGCATTGCATGCTAATAAATTTATACATATCGCCATGGTTATTATCATTATCACTTTTATTTTTACAGCATATCCCATCTTCCATAAAACACTGCCTTATTGGACGATAAAAAACAGCTGGGGTCCGCAATGGGGCGAAAAAGGATATTACAGGGTGTACAGAGGCGACGGAACGTGCGGAGTCAACCAAATGGCGTCAAGCGCAGTAGTCGCTTGAAGATTATCGCGTGGAATTGTTAATTAGCCTAATAACTTTGTTAAAAACTCCCAACGCGCTATACATTTTTTTGTTTTTTGTTACTATATTAAAAAAATATGAAATTTCTTTGATTGAAAAAGAGAAAAAAAAGATACGCCTCGAATTTTTCAAACAAAGTTTAACGTCTTATACTTTGATGTACGTAATTATATTCATTACGCCTGTTAGAAGCTAGAAAAATCGGTCAAGCTTCGAACAGCAAGTTCATTCGCATTTACGAAACTGGGCTCAAAACCTTATCGTTTTAATAATAACAGCGAACAACGAATGAATAAATTTGCTAGACTAGGTGACGATTTGTAACACGGTGTTTTTTTTTACTTTTTATTTTTGTTCCCTTTCTGTAGATTTGTACAGCTATTAATCTCTCGAGCTGATGAAAAAAATCTAACAAGTATGTTAACGTTTACAAGATAATATTAAAAAATAATATTAACGTGTTGCAAGCAAAAAGAAAAAAAAAAAAAAAACTAAAGAAACTCAGAATTTCCATGACATTAAAAAATTACTTTAATATTATAGTATCGAAATGTACGTTATCAACGATTTCTATTCTTTTCTTTCTCTTCCTCTCCCTCTCTCTCTCTCTCTGCGTTCTACTAAATCCGAAATAATTCAGACGTGTGTCGTAAACGGTATAAATCGTTTGCATGAAAAAGAAAATAGATAATTCCATAATTAGGGAAAGTAAGAGAATTTGGAGTTAGATGTGTTCATCTTGATAAAAAAATTTATATCGACCTAGATGTCAGTCATTTGAAAAATAAATTGCTAAGGATTGATTGATGCGCACACTCACCCCACACTTGGGTGGGTCTTATTTGTTTATTTCAGCTCCGCTTTTCTGTTTCAAGTGTCCAATAATAATTTTGATATTTTTTCAATTAACATACGTGTAATAATAGTTATTATGAATAAAGCATTAATAATAATAACGATTAAACTTATTCGTCGACTTATTTTCGTTGTTCTCATTATCATTATCATTACTCTATTACCAATATCAAGTGACGCAAATGTTTGTTTGTTTTCACGGTTTTTATCTGTTCTATCGCTTCTGTCTGTAACTTTAGCGAATCCGAAATAACCGAGTGACAAATTAATATAAGAATGTGGCCAGGGAACAAAATGAAACATTCTTTTCCGCGTTTTCATTTTCAGGACTATCGAATATTAGTTAAGTGAATCAATTTCATGAAATATGAATGCTGCTATTGTACGAAAAAAGGTAATATCGTATATATATAATTTTTTTTTTCAATTGGAGTGAATAAAAAAGGATATTTACGTTCAAGATTCTCTTCTTTATTTTTTTTATTTTTCGCATCCTCCTCATTTTCATATAATTCACACAACTAATAACCAACCATCGCCAAGTAACACGATTCGTCACGAGTTAGATAAAAATTTATTAACATTTATTACTATTACGAATGTATATTAACGTAATTATTTAATTTATTTTCAATTTTATTCAGTTATTTTCGTCAAACTTGAACGATAATTGTGAATTTTTACTGTAATTTTTTTTGCAATTGTTTTTGGTTTTTCAAATTATTATTCAGACTCACTTATTTTAAGGTCATAAGAGTAGTATGATGAAACACGTTTCAATGTGGAAGGAAAACCCCACTGTGATCTAACAATAAACGAGCGTGCATGTCAAATGTGGATTTTTGTATTTCGTTTCTCATTTGCTTTTTTTTCTTTTGTCCTATGCCTTGTCGTATCTCTTACCTTATACATAATAATATAACATGAGAACCTGTTTTCTTAGTTTTACTTATCGCGTTCGCGGTTCAATAGTAGTGAAGATTGCGTGTGATTGAATATGCGTGTGTAAGTGTCCGTGGGTCTAGAGTGGTTGGAAACAATATTAGCACACCGACAGATTAGTTCAAGGGGCGAATGACGCGCAGTACGCATTATCGGCGTGTGAATAATTTTTTAAAAACTTTCTTTAGAAAAGAAAAGCTCTTTTCCCTTTGGCGAGAAAAGGAATCAATGGTTAATTATTTTCTCACACAATCATATCTCTAGTTCAATCCAATCAAAAGTATGTATGTACACTGCATACGTACGACGACAATTTTGGTTCTAGAGACGTGATTGGTTTCGCTCACTTTTGACTAAAATAAAAATTAATTTTCAATAATTTTAACATTAGAATACAAAAAAAAAAAAAAAATGATTTCAGAAGGAATTAGCCCCTTGAACGAGACTCGCAACGCGCGTTGATCACCACCATCAGCAGCAGCTAGACTATTGAAAAGAATGTACAAAGATCACCTCTTTCGCACCTCTGCTTAATAGTAATTGTACGATCCCCACTGATTGTAGGGGCCGTATGCCTGAGGTCCGCCTTGACCGTACTGCCAGTTTTGGTAATTCGCGTAATTCGGATCCGAGGGCGGCGGGTACTGCTGATATCCTTGCTGGTAACTACCCTGCCCGCTGTACTGTCCACCCTGGAAGGGCTGCTGGGACTGATACGGGCCGCTCGGTCCGCTTCCGTACTGGTAAGAAGACTGCGAGCCGACCGAAGGCGGTGGTGGAATGCTGGATTGTTCGCCCGGCTTGACTTTCTTTGGCGGTGACGTCTCGCTGCAAAAGGAAACGGAGATTAGATTTACCCTGGTTTTAGGAAAGCCTTCGGATTTTCCGAGCTCTTATAGATATATGTAATATTCTTCTCTCTGTAAAAGTATTCGGTACCTCTTGCTGTCCTCGTTCTTCGCCTTCTTTCTTTCTTTGGCTTGTTTTATGCACTTCTGGAACTGCTCGTGCGCCTTAAGTACCTGGCGTATGTCCGGGCTGAAGTCTTCGAGGAACTCGACCTTTCTTTGTGCAAACAACACCCGTTGCTCAAGGTCGGCATGCTCGCGCTCTATAAACATGTCCATGTACCCAACTACCTCCAAGGTGTCGACCGGGCTCCTCTGCAGACCAAGGTCGATCAGTTGTAGATAAAGTCGCGGGTTGTCTTTGTCCTTGTCGGTCGCCTGACGGACAATTGATTAGATAAATTAGCCTCACGTTGTCGAATTAATGTTAACGTGCCTAACTTTATTGATATTTAATGTTAATGCGATGTCTGAGAGCTTTACTTACCTTGAGGAGTACTTTCACGGCTTTATCGATGTCGTTTTTGACCTTGCACAAAAACCTCGCGTATTTGACAGCCACGTTGTTCGCTATCGTACGGTTTTTGCTGTTACTGATGTAATTCTCGTACAGGGCACAAGCCTTGTCCAAATCCCCTCTTCGGCGCTCGAGATTTACACGACGATAAGCGATCTGCAGCATATTAGGCAGTGCCGCGTCAATTTTCTCCAGTATTTCGGATGCCTTTTCGAAGTTTCCCTGACCCTCCTCAAAGGTCGCCCATTGTAAATGCAAATTAGGTTTTTTCGGGTGATGAACGATGCACGCGCGGGAATACACGTCTCTTATCTTCTCGGCGTTTTCACTCTTCTGAGTCTCCAAATAACGTACAAACTGGAATAAAAGAGAAAAAGAAAATGATACTCCGACTTGTGTTTCCCCATCTTTCCAAATGTCAAATGACAACAACTTACTCGCATCCAGAATTCATCATACAGAGCGCAGGCGATCAGACAGCGCTCGAAAAGTATAATAATTCTAGCCGGGTCTTTTTGCTCGATCTCAAAGTCTAGATACTCCTTCCAGTTCTTCAGTTGACAACGCTCGAGGGGCTTAACGTGGAAGTAAGGTCTCTTGATCTGTAAAAATATGAAATATTAATATAAAAGTAGTTAGAATCCTATTCAGATTAATCAACCCTGTTTCGAGGCACCAAAGAAAATGAAAATCGACATTACCCCTTCCTCGTACGACCATCTTGCAGCGACAGCGTTGACGTTGGCCTTGTGCATTTTTCGCCTGGTGCTAATAATTTTCTCTCTGATGGCCCGAGTCTCCTCGTCGGTCGGAGGGACCTCGTGTGGCGGTGGTTCTTCTCCGGGCGGTGCGTCATCCGCTACTGAAGCCGTCACGGTGGCAGATTCGTCCGATTTGAGAAGAGCCTTGACCTCGGCACGCAGGGTAAGAAAGTCGTCGACGTTCAAGATTTTGTTGGGAAGATTCGACGAGACGAATTCCTGAAAGGCCTCAAAGTGTGACAAGTAGCACAACGTCGGCGTTGACAGCAGGCGATCGTACAGAGCGGTCACTCGACTCAGACGCTTCGCCTCCAACTCCCATTTGATGTAACTCTCCCAGAGACGATCAGATCTGGGGCGAGAAAGGAAGAATAAGGAGTAATTAGACCACTTTGGGCATATGAAATATTGACAGATCGAACTTGAGTAGCAGAAGCGATACTCAGAATTTGTCAGGATTTTTCAACGATAACAAAACGAACGAATCTCACCTGAATTCCAGTCCGCAGGCCTCTATGGCTCTCTCATATTGTTCCCGAAGTTTTTCTTCGTCGTTTTCATAGACGGTTTTGCAATGATTGATGTAGTGCAGCCATAGATCGACGCTGAGCGATATCGCTTTCAATCCTTGGTCAAAAACCTGTGAGATTATCAATGATGATGTTCAGAGAGGAAAATTGTTCGCGTGATTTTTTCGCTTTCTTTGTTTTTTATATATGTCGCTTATCGGGCGCTCGGGTAATATAAGTAAACCTATTAATATGTTTTTTGTCCTCGTCACGTGTGGTTATTTTTTTTTTTGCATCTTGACGTTTGTATAGTATATAAAAACGAAAAGATATCTTAAGTTATACATATGGTTAGATTTATACTTAGAAAAAAAAAGTATATTATATGTATATATATATGTATATATATATAATTAGATATGGATCGTTGCTCTCATAAGTAATAATTACTCACATACCGTAGGCGTACTGTAAATAAATTTGTGTTGTGGTAATAATTAAAAAACACAGAGATTGCAGAGCATTGTGCATTCACCTTAAAACTCAGGGAGACTCCGACACGAGGCGCGCGTTGTCATATCTTCTCTCTTATCGCTCTCTCTCGCTCTCTGAAGCCCCCTTTTTCTCTGGCACGTGAGCGCTCATCTCTTTAAGTCATTGTCATATGACTTTGTCTCAACACCGATATACCCGACCAATATAAACTTACTTACTTACTTTATAACGAGTAAGAAGAAGGTAATGTAGAAAAAAAAGTGGAGAAAAAAAAAAAAACCATCGCAGTAATCTTATCCCTAGTCGTAATTTTACAATACTTTGATTTTTTGTTTTTGTTGCGAGTTGTAATATTTTTAGTTTTGTCGTATGTAAGATACGTACGTAACTCTATAACGTGTACAGAATTTTTCACCTTATAAAGTTCATGTAAACTACTGTAACAACAACAAGAACAGCAAAAATAGAAACAACAATAGGAGGAACAACATATTGTCAATGTAAATATCGACGAGATCGGCAACGATGATAATAATAATGATAATAATAATAAGAACAATAATAAGAACAACAACAATAAGCTGAGAGAAAAACGATGTGCTAATAATTCGTCGTTATTATTTTCACTTAGGTACGTTGCATGAATTTCACCATTAGTATTATAGTAATGATACTGATATTTCGTATACGACATTAATATGTAGTAGTAGTAGTAGTAGTAGTAGTAGTAATAGTAGTAGTAGTAATACTTTAGCCTTACTAGCACAACAGTAGTGATAATAATTAATAAATAATGATCAGCTATTCGGTAAACGGAGAGAGTCGAATGGGTGCCGCAAGACGTGCTAGGCTGTTGGAAGGGAAAACCATATTTACGTGCGTGCGCACTGCCCAGGCGTCTTCCTAACTCGAGCTAGTTTCATATTAGAGGTTTTTTTTCATTAAAAAAATTCATGAATATCATTGTATGTATCCTAGTAGCAGCAGAAATGGTATAATAGCTACAGTAGTAATAATAATGGTAGTAGTAATAGTAATAACGGTATCCGTAATAGTAGTATGCAATAATAATAGTAATATCAATAATGATGATAACTAAGCCTAAGGAATATTTATTTATGTATTGAAAAAGTGAACTCACCGTTTGACAATTCTCCGGGTTCCCCTTCTTCTTTTCGTAATCCGCAAATTTCCTCCAGTATCCGTAACAGTATGGATAACGTTCCAAGAATTTCGTGTACGCCTCCCGTGCCGCCTCTGCGTCATTCTGCGATATGAAAACAACCATCAATCATTTGCTTCGCACATAAAATTTATTTAAATTCAAAAATTACCTGACAAACAAGTTAACGAACAATTGGGCATTATACTTTGCAAATATCATGCGAAACTTACCTCCTGGTCGACGTATTGAAGGAGATAAGTCCAACCGGTGAAATCAGAGGGATCTTCGTTTACGGCTTTCCAATACTTGTCAAGTTCTGGGAGTGCCTTTTTCTTCGGAGATGCTGGCTTCGCCTCCGGCTTGTTTTCCGCCCCCTCAACTCCTGAGGTAATTGCGACTTTCTTGGCTGGTGTTTCATCATTGTTTTCAGACGTCGGAGAACTCGGGTCGTACTCACCTTCGGCGTTTAATTTACGTTTACCTACAAATAATGAAGAATAATAATGTTAAAAGGAATGTACCGATCAAGCGCACAAAGCTCCAAATTCTAATAGAATTGAATAATATTTCTTAGATTTAAAGTACACACCTGCGCCACCTTCAGGCTTTGCCTTGGCACTCTCCGCTGCAGCTTTGCTCAGAGCTTTGGCTCCAGCTTTCTTTTTCTTGTCACTGTCCGGTGGCAGTTCATCCTCAGAAACAGATTCCGTCTCTCCAAGATCGGCAGGCGCTGCGGCAGGCAACTCTTCGTCTGAAACTGCCTCTGTTTCGGGTTCCTAGTTCACGCGCAGAAGACCGAACATTAATTTCGCAAACCTTTTTTTTCTTTCTTTGCGACAGATTCAATTTTTTCTGTGAGAGAATGTCAGAAAACTACAGGATTGAAGGATTATGGGATGGGGTCTACCTGGAGGGCCGACTCTACAGGGAAAAACTCGTCATCTGATATCGCTTCCATTTCATGCTCATCCTGACGGTGATAAAAAAAATTGCAGAAAACGTGAGAAGATTTGAAATACATAGAAGTACGGAAACAAATGAAAAAAATAAGATTATCAATTCCGCAAGAGTAAGCAAGTGCCGTAAACTGGTACAGAAATTTCAATACCGTATTGTTTTAGTCGTACCTTTGCAGCTTCTGTAGGAAGTTCATCTTCGGAAACGGCCTCTGTATCAGGTTCAGCTTTTTCATCCGGATTTTCATCCGAGCTTTCTGGCCTTTTAGTATCAGCCTCCATGCTATCTGTAGTGAGCATGCTCTGATCAGCGGACGGGGTTTCCAAGGATTCAGCATCCATTTGAAAGTCCGTCAGAGTTTCATGCACAAACGAATTTTGTGTCCCATTTTCCTGTGGCTCCATCTCTACGATCTCCTCCACCTCTTCATCTTGATTAAGGACATGGTGGAAGTCTTCCATCACCTCGTCATGTTCTTCTACGATGGTCTCTATCACTTCTTCGGACTCCACCTCTTCCTCAGCATCGAGCTCTACCGGCTCCATGCTGTTCTCTGACATTTCCTGCAACAGGGTTCGAAGAATGATTCATACACTGACTCAATTCTTGCCACATGGTGAATTATCTAATCTGGTCAAGGGAGAAGGAAACGAAATAAAAAGCGTTGAATTACCGTGTCTATAAGCTGAATAGTTTCCTTTACTTTCAGCGTGGAAACAATGGAGCCTGAGGGTGTGACTTTGGTGACGAGGGGTGGGGGCGGAGCCTCAAGCTCAGGGACTTCCTCCTCAACTTCTCTGTCTCTGTACACGATTCTGATTTCCGTGTCTGGATTTTGATCCTGATGTAAGATATCCGTGTCTTGAACCAGAACGATATCCTGCGAGTCTTCAAGTTCGAGGTGAAAGGTCGTACCTTCTTCCTCGACAGTTTGCTCGCCGACGGAACTGTCCAGCGTCTGTTGCAACAGACCATTCTCCGAGGCATCCTCTGTTTCTTCCAAATTCTCCTCGCCAAGATAAGTCTCCTCCTGCGATTCAACGGTATAACAGACTCGTGGAGTTTGGAAAATGCGTAAATTTGTGAAATACGTTACCTCGGGTTCCGTTTGCAGGTAATCCTCGCCCTCGCGGACTTTCTTGTGGGAGCGAGTCGCTCTGGCGAGTAATTTTTTGACCGGTGATTTCTTGGCAACGATTAAATTGGTCACAGCACGGCCCGACCTGGTTCGCCTGACTGTGAAAACACGGATGCAGGCGTTAGGGCAATGATACGTTACAAATTTATTTGGAGATGATATTGTGTCGCTTGGATAATGGCGGTTTGCGATGCGCCGCGAACCGCCGTCTTCAATCTCATCTCACCGCGTGCAACTGGGATACTTTTTGCCAATTTCTGACTCATTCGTTCGGCGGAATCCATGCTAAATAACAATCAACGATTTTCACTGATATTTCTATCTCTTACCTGGCTCAGCAGCGATAATTTCATTCTCGTCGCCGCTTAACGACGCCATTTTCTTTCTTCTAGTCTTTTTGTCTTCTGTTGTCGGTTGTGTATGTGCATGCATGTCTGGGATTAAAGCATGCCTCGAGTGATCGAAACTGGCAGGAAAATTTCGGCGCTTCGCAAATGAACTTCGTAGTTCCAGTTCCTGTCCGCAGCTGTTGCTGCTACTTCTTGCGTGGCGCGAGCCGGCAACTCGTAAGGAATAAATGTCGTTTGGGTTGCCTACTGTAGGGCGCGTAATATGATTAGTCTTCAAATAACTCCCATGTAATGATTAACGATTTAAGATATGATTGTAAGTAATCAGTACCTAAGGAATAAGTGACATCAATTATACTTTCATTCATTTCATAAACTTGACCGATCTCTCATTTCATACAGTGGAAGTTTGCATGAATATACCTGACAAAACAGTTTAACTTGTAACTCAGTAATCTCATCTTATTCTAATCATTAGAACTACGTTTACACTCAGCCTACTTTATTTATAATGCGATCTTTTTTATTGCCAGGGGCATGACAAGTATACCGTATAACTGAAAATAACGTTATAGTACGAGTTGTTCTCAATTCATCATTTATTCTCAATTTGAGATTTCGAATGGCTTTATGGTTGTTGCAGTTTTGTCATAGTATTTTCAACTGAATGTGGGTGAATTAAATCATTGCCCAAGTATTGATCATCTGGATTCATTGACAATGATGATCGTGCACGACAGATTGACTTCAGTCTTATATCTGTTTTGGCATTGAGGCGGTTGGAGAGGGGTGCAGAATGCATCTTGCATCGAAAATGTGAAGTCTCGCGAAAACAGTACGGAAATTAGTCTTTATTTCTTTCAATTGTAAGTAAAATTATCCAGGTACCAGGTTCAAATAAATTCTCCTTACATCAGAATTCTATACTTGTTGTCTATCAGGCTGTAAAGAATAAGAACCGGGTGCAATTTTTCATTCCTCGTTTCTCGCATTTCTTCGCAAATATCTGTTATATACTTTTTATGCCTAGGATGTCTGGAAAAAAAACAAGGAAAAAACATGTGTGAGGAAAATGACCAATCAAAGTCGCATATTTTTATACTTTAAATCGCGTAAATACTTACTTTTCTATAATTAGTTGAATACTTTTGTGAAATTCCACTTCATTTTCGTCAATATCCAAATAGCTGATTATCGACTTGACGACAGTCGCGTCAAGGAATACGGCGAAAACTTCGATAGGAATTTTGTGCGATATCCGCTGCGCGACGGAGGTCATTTGCGCAAGAATAGTGTTTTTTACACTCCTCCGACCACTCCCGGACAACTTATCTTTCTCCGACAGTACAAAGCCGATGTTAACATTAGCCGGATTGTAGGAGGAAACGGGAACCTCGTTGTTACCCGTGCTGACCTTACTTTCCGATCTGGCTAAAACCGGCAGCGGATTGTCAATCTGTCGCTGAAGAAAGTCTGTTATATCCTGAGTGTTTATTTTTCGCTCTTGGTATCTGTCCTTCTCCCACGATTGTACCCTAAGAGTACCATTCTCACCATCCTTGAGAAGAACGATGTAGTTTATCGAATTATCCCTGCAGTACTCGGATATTTCTTCGGCGCTGTGCGGTCCGAGCGACGTCACCTTCAGCCCCTGGGACCAAAGCTCGCGCAAGACTTCGGCCTTCTCCTTTTCTCGCCTCTGCATTCCGCCGATGCAGCAGACCGCTACATCCACGCCAAATTTATTCTCGGAGCAAATATCCTCGCAGTTTTCTCGCACCGCGCATACCAGCTTGTCCAAGGATATGCTGATCCCGACTCCGTACTGCCTTACCTCCTTTCCCGCCATACCTGTCCGCTCTAGAAATTGTCTAAACGACGTCAGCATCTTGTCGTAACGACCGCCCGCTGCTATCACGTCCTGACCTCCTCGTCGTCGTCTTTTTTTCAACTCGCAAGATATCTGGTATATCACACCGCTGTGCTGCTGAATGTTGTGAACCAACAGCGGAACAACGACAATCGGCCACTGAAATACAGAAGAGAAAGCTTGGCCATAAATATCAAGGATAACTTCTAAACTCGCTCGAGTTTTCACCAAAAATTTTTACTAAGCTTTTCACCTTCACTCCAAGAGCCTCGGCATTGGCGATAACGATTTCCAGCTCCCGAAGTCCTTCCTTGGCGAGAACAGCCGCGTTTCCCTTCCTCCTAGTGATGGTTCTCAAGACGCTGGCTATCTTTGCGACCGAGCTTTCCGTTTCAAACAAATTGTAGAGGGTTTCCATGGCCTGATCGGTAAGACACAGGCTGATCAAGTGTGTCTGCAGTTGAAACTTGGAGAATTTTCCGTCTCTCGCGTCGCAGAGAATTGAGTAAATGTCGTGGTACTTTTCCCTCTCTATACCGCAGTACATCAATACCGCCTGTAACAGCGACGTGTGGTTCAAACGGACAGAAAAGTTCCGTCCACGCAGTTGTGGGATTTCGTTGGCTATTTCGCTGACTATCAATATCAGTTCCGCCTCGTCCATTAGGTCGCCGGGCGTCGGGCTTATTATGTCGAAAGCACACTCGTACAATTCCCTGGGGTGAAATCCATGAACCTGAAAAATTTTAATTAAACTCGGCGTTGCTTTTTCTGTATGTAAAATTTGTCTCTTTCTCCCGCTCTCTCGGTCCTTATCAGCGATATCTACCGTACCTTTTTCTCCCTGTAAACGCGTTCGATCGCGTACCTCCGCACATGCATGATGTTGTTCCAAGCAACGTATCTCGCGAACGGAGCTCTCAGATCATGCGGCAAAGAAACTACGCTGCCCGTTCGAGTCATGAGCTTAACGCACGAGTCCATGTGCGTATAGGACTGTTTGGACTTTGGCATCAGCAATGGGGAGCCGAGGCACACACCTCCATGCCTCTGGAAAACCTCGATAACTTTAGACTTGACGTTCTCTTGGAGGAACTGAATCTTTGGTGCAGGGCAACTCGCGAATCCTCTTGAAGGCAGGTTCATGTCATACGTTATATCTTCGGCAGGCGTCACTTTCTGAGCCATGCAACTGTCTATCAAATACTTGTAGGCCTTGCTCTGTCTATTTGACAACGTGTGACGCACCATTTCCTGCAATTCCGCCTCCTCCAACTGAGGAGGCGGTAGGTATTCAGATGTCAGCAGTTCCTGAGAGGTCGGCCGCTGACTGGGATCGTGATTTAGAAGCCATCTGGCGATATTACGGTAAAAATAATTAGGAAGAGGGATAAAAAAACCACTCGAATTGGAAGGCGAAACAATTGTTTGGTACCAATTGTAAACATTTGATACTAAATTACGCACCGAAGGAGATGCACGTGGTGCGGCATATCGACTTCGGTGAATTCGGGTGGGAGAATTATCTCCCTGGACCTCAAATTAAGTAGAACTTTGACTCGCTCCATACCAGTGTCCAACGGCTTGTAACACATCTCGAAGAGTATTATTCCAAGGCTGTAAATATCAACTTTTTGATTGTAAATAGCTTTGGCAACTTTCGAGCTCAATTCAGGCGCTGTGTAGAGTGCCGTGCCCACTTGACCAGTCATCGAGCCAACATCGTCCATCTCGAAACTGGTTCCTGCTACAATTAGAAGTTTGATATTTTAAAATGATAATCAACGAACTGCAGAACTTTATGACTATCGAAATGTGCCGATGTTAAAAATTGTCTTTTCAGTACCAATTAGCTGCAGTTCCTTGTCCACGTCCACGTTGTGCGCCAAAGTGGATAGAATATTACTTGTAGCAAGACCAAAGTCGCCAATTTTCACATGATCGTTGCTGTCGAGAAATATGTTGACAGGTTTCAGGTCCCTGTGGATCATCCCTTGCTGGTGTATGTGGGCCAATCCCTCAACAATTTCTCTAAACAATCTCCAAACCCGTTCCTCATCTTCGCACAAGCTGTTGTCAATGGCAGTTCGTAACGTGCTTTTTTCACAAAACTCCATCTGAATATACATAAACTGTATTTCCTTAACAACAGCTGAATCATTTCTGTTTTCTACATGCCTCATTGGAGACTCCAGCACCTCTTCAGTGTATTTCGAAATCTGAGAAGAATCGTTCTTTTCAAACTCGATACTGTCCGAAGAGTCTATTCTTGTTCGAGTGCTAGAATTTTAGGAAAAAAAGTGTTTGTTTATCAGAGTGGCGACAATCTTGCTGAAATAAAATTCCCAGATTTTTCCCATCAAATAATTTAGAAATCCCTGACGTTTTCCCACAAAACTTAGGTAATCTTGGGCAATTTTTTTGACTAAAAGGTCCATAAATTATGCACCTTAGATATATAAATTTGAATCTAAAAAACAAGTAGTATTGCTTAGTTTCACACAAATAATTAGTAATTGAACAATACCATTTTTGAAAGTTAGCTTAACCGCATTCACGAAGCATATCTGAAGTTTGAAAACGATTTGTAGAAAAAGTACGTTCTTCGCTATGGAAAAACTATCACTTGGAGAGGTTTTATTGAAGGATTGCGTTATTTTCTCTTTGTCAGTAATGTTTAGAAGATCATGGGATCAACTGCTCGCATCCGCGATATTTATGCAATCAAATTCAAAACAATTACACGCCGCTGCAGCGTTAAATATCTCACAGGAAAGCCCAGTCCTCGTCATCGGAGTCACTCGAGCTATCTTCGCTCTCGGCATCGCTGTCGGCTGACAAAACTCCGCTCGCTCTAGATTGGTACGAGATGTTCCACTCGACGTCATGCAGCGGAGGAGCGAGTCTCTCGACGTCTTTGCTTTCTAGCTATAATCAAGAGAAAGAGAAGTCGAAAACGAATGAAAGTTAATCCGAAACAGTAGATAACACAAATTTAGCTTGTGACGAAGTACGCAATCAAAGAAACTAACAGCTATCAGCTCGTCTTTGTTATTTTCTCGCCCCTGTGCCGTTCTGTTGGACGGCGTAGTTGCCGGTGTGAGCTGACTGTGCCTTGAGGAGTCATCTATGGTGGCGCTTTCAATCCAAGAGTTGTAATACCGCACAACGTTCTCATGATTCAGTCTGGAGAGAAGTTTAACTTCGCGCGTTATTTTTCTGTTCAGCTGTATGTTCTTTGGGTTGAGCTCGATGCGCTTGATAGCGTAGACTCCGCCGTCCAGTTTGTTTTTGACCTTGAGAACGTCGCCGAAAGCTCCCTTTCCGAGCCATTTCAAAACCTCAAACTCATTCTGTATGCGCGACTGACCTCCCAATGCCGTCAAGTACGGATGAACATAAGCGGCCGGAAGTTCGGTTTCCGAGCTATTTTGCTCCTTCTTTCTGTCCGGACATGGAGGTGACAATCCTCGCTCGATGGGAACTTGTATGAAACAGTGCCCCTGGAGCTGCTCAGCCGACCACCGTATCCTCTCGTTGCGAACGAGGCATTTGGACAAAAAATCTTTCAGATCTGTCTGGAAGTAATCGTATAACCGTGTGAATGTATCTGCAGAAATTAATGAGAATTGAGACTCAAGTGTGAATCTGTTTACACAAATTTACCTGCAAATTTGTTTCCGTGTCGATTTCGTTTTCCGAAACAATACTGCCTCTCAACAAAGACAGCAAGAGGACTCCGAACCTGTAAATGTCGGCTTTTTTTCCGCCCCTCCCCTGGATGGTTGGGAATTCGTGTTCATTTTTGGCCAAGTAGCTCGCGCAATAAATATCGGACAGTCTTTTGTCCAAGGAATAACCGGATAGCTTGACGACACCTGTGCTGTCTATGTGAACGCTGGTCTCGCGCAGGTCCTTGTGCACCACGTTATTCTGGTGCAAGTATTGCAATGCGGATAAAACCCCAGTTGCCAGATGCCTCAGCGTGTCAACGTCCATCGGTATATTCTCTGTCAAGAAGAACGAACACGTCGTTCCCACCTAGATGATTAAAAATAAGCACAAGACTGTTGATCAAACAATCCAAACCGCATCTTTCACGAATTTTAACGTCAATGTTTGAGAATAAATTTAATCAAGTTGTTGCTTTCCTCACCACAAACTCTTGGAGAACGTATATAACTACGCTTTCCTTGTCCTGAATATACTTCATGTGAAGATAATGAACCAAATTAGGATGATGCAGTCTGTTTAAGTGATTCAGCTCCTGCTCGATAATGGCAATTTGTTTCAGGCAGTGTTGAAAGTCGGTTGCCTCTTGCGTTTCCAAAGCTGATTCCGTTGTCCCACATCTCAACGACCATTCGGCTATGGCCAATAGTTCTCCGTTAGTTGTGTCAAGTCCTACATAAACGACAGAGCCCTTTGTGCTGTGGCCCAGGCATTTTCCCCTGCAGACGACTCGCTCTCCGCGATTGTCGCTGAACTTGACGAGCTTGGTACCTTTATGTTCGCACAAGCAACTCTCCGAGCTTTCCGAAGTACTCGTGCAGCGCCGCCTCGAGTACCTTCTAGGTCTGTCTGGCGGGGACGACGGTATGGATTGGCAGGTGGAATCCGTCTCTGCTGCGCAACGTGCCAACTCCTTGCGTCTTCGCACTTCCGCCATCAGCGCTTCTTGACGTTTTTGAATTTCGTCTTGAAGTACCTGTGAAAAATCCACCAAGTATTAGGCCTTGTTTTGTATAATTTGTATTAAGCAATTTAACCCATTTATTATGAATAAATGGATATGAAAAAAAAAAAAAAACAAGTTCTGATCAAGATTTGAAGCGACGAACCTGCCTCTCTTTGTCTTCCTTGAGCTGTTTCTTTTGTATCTCGCACTTCAGCTTCTCCTGCTGCCTGGACACCATTTCCTCATAAAAACTGCTGTATCCAGGTTTATTGTGATCGTGTAAAAATTTTTGAACGTGCTGTGCCAGCTCGTATATCATTTCCTCACCCTTCAGCTGATCAGCCATTTGCTCGAGGTCGGAGTAAAGTACGCCTACTTGCTGATCCGAAAGGCCTCTGCTGTTGCGAAGCAGAAGACGAGGCACCCTGAAATAATGATGACAAAATAAGAGACGCGAACGACTCGTCTTATCCTTTGAGGCGTTTCGGGTCAACTCACTCTTCGGGATAATTTTCCCCGCAGATGACCTGCAAATCGATTTGCGCATAGATCTCGGCTGGGCCTGACATCCCCTTCTGAGGCGTCAGAGTGATGGAAAGATCCAGCGGTTGCCATTTCTTTTTTCCTTTAGTTTTCCTGTGATCGTGCAACTCCTCGGCGAATATCGACTGAGTCAGAGAACGAGAGGGGATTGAAGCGCAACAACGAGATCGATGGAAAAAGTAATTAATTAAAATTAAACTTACCTTTAATACTTCAAGCTCGTTCTGTTGACGGTCTCGATTTGTTTCAGCGTGCGACATATTGCAACAAACTGCAATAGTCAGCGTTTTATCAACGCCAAGCTTTTGGTATTATGTTTTTTTTTTAAGAATTGAAACTGTTGACACAACTGTCACTAGATAAATATACCGCTAGTTAAGCGGAAAATAATTATCCCGATCTTCTTCGCTAGAGACCGTCATAGCTACTAACCTTATTCAAAACTGTTCAAAATACGCGTCAGTTTTGCGATATTTACACACAGATCGATAGTATCAAACGTAGGCATAACAAATGCATCGAAAGCCCGTCGTAACCAGTAGCAGCAGAAGATAACCTGCTACATGATCTATTTGAATTTTATCGTTTGTACCGCGTTCTTTTCTTTATGATCTTTCTTCGAATCACTAGAAAAGAAGAAACGGTTTTGCCGTATTTTTCTGCCGTTGTTATTGTCCTTAATTGACTTTCTTTAATCTGATTACGGTCACTCCGTTTCGCATAATAATTATTTTGACGTTTCTATTGGTTATGTTACCGGACTTAACGGGGTTTTCACATCGGAACTGGCAGTGTTACCACTCAACGATGGGGGATTTTTATAATCGTCATGTGGTAAGACTGATTCGCAGCGAATGACGGGAGTCCCGACGCGTGGAACTAGGAGTTGGTATTTTCATTTCGGTAGATAAACCTGCATAGCTGTTGGATTGTTGGAAAAGTATGCGATAAAGGGGCGACAGCTTCGCTCGAAGAAGCTCGTAAAAACAAAAATAGAATTAAGAAAACAGAGAACTGTAAATATAAGGAAACCGAATAATCCGTTCGTCCTCTGTTCTCAAGCCACAAGCCGAAAGAACAATCATGAATTACAATCACTCCGGAGCTCGTAGAGGTACGCCGAGTGTTATTAATCATAAAATGACAAAGTTTCATCAATTCATCCTCAACTGTCAATTGTCGTCAGACTCCCAGCTCCACGTCATCGTCATATTTCCTCCATCTCCCATTCTAAATCTATCAACATCTCGCGAATCTGGATGACAGTTGTCTCCGCAAGTATACAGGTTATGTTTTGTAATTCTCTATCCAACCCTTAACATTTAACATGATTCATTCCTCCGCTAGGAAAACCGAAACGAATGCTTGATCCATCGGTTGGTCTTTCTTCGCCAGCAGCCGCTAGTCCGACCCCACCAATGGCGCAAAGTCCGTACATGTACAACCAGCAGCAGGTGAGACTCTGCGCGCCACCGGATCGCCGACGATAACTTAAATCCAAATGTTCTTACCGATCTCGTGGAATCCTGTCAATTTTTAGATCCCATCGAGCAACGGACCGCAGCCAAACTATGGTTTTAACGTAGCGGAGCAGGCCCCACCGCCCTATGGATTTAGCGCAGGTCCGCCGCATCAGCAGGCGTATAATCCCAACGAAATGCGTCAGGAGAGTTTTCCTGCTCCTCAATACGCCACACAGCTACTAGCCGAGCCCATCGTCGCCAATATGGCTGTTCAGTACGGTTCTGCCCTGGTTGGTTCAGGGAAACAGCAGCTGGAAAAATACGTCCCTGTTACCGCGTTGAAGTACTATTTTGCCGTCGACACGGACTACGTTATTTCTAAATTAGTTCTTCTCTTCTTCCCTTTCACACACTCGGTGAGTTGGATTTACATTTGGGCTTGAAAATGGCTTCCGTTACCTTGGAAGTAGATATTTTCACTACCAAAGTATTTTAAACACGCCGACGTTTTTGTTTCATTCAGGATTGGTCGATCAAGTACGAGCAAGATTCGCCGCTGCAGCCAAGGTACGAGAGGAACGCGCCGGACATGTACATACCGACAATGGCGTACCTGACGTACATAGTTGTGGCAGGACTGGCGCTTGGAACACAGGAACGTTTTACACCGGAGCAGCTGGGAATACTGGCGAGTTCGGCGCTGGCGTGGGGAATAATAGAACTGCTAGTCCACACGATAACTCTCTACGTAATGAACATGGACACGAGTTTAAAAACGCTGGATCTGCTCGCTTACTGCGGTTACAAATATGTTGGGATAAATTTCGCGCTGTTGGTTTCCCTACCGTTCCAGAGGTTCGGCTACTACGTCGTTCTCGCCTACTTCAGCGTATCTCTAGCCTTCTTTTTAGTCAGATCGCTGAAGTTGAGGGTAATTCCCGAAGGCCACAGCTCGTACTCGGCGAGCGGTAACAAAAGGAGACTTTACTTCATTCTGTTCGTAGCCTCGATACAACCGGTTTTAATGTGGTGGCTATCTTCGCATCTCGTCGCATCCGCCGTTGCGTAAGAGGATATAAATGACAAGAAAATCGATAATTAAATAAATAAATTTAATTGAATTTAATACCCTTTAGAAAAATGCCTACGAGTGACAAAGAAATGGCCCTATGTATTTATATGTGACAATTGATCGATCCAATTGATATAATCCCTTGTGCATTTTTATAACATATAAAACATATAAATAAAAGCCTCGCAAGCGAGAGTGAGAGAACGAGAGAGTGAGAGAGCGAGAGAGAGAGAGAAAGAGATAAAGAGCGAGTGTTAAAGAGCGAGGTAATAACGAATAATTTTCGAATTACTTACTTCTTCTTCAACTCTGTTCTCCTACATCTTATACTATACATAATTTTCTATCCATTTATACATGTAGTTGTATTTTCTTTTCAAAGTTACTCGAATCCCAATCCTTTCTGGAGCGTTTAATGCCCGCCCTATCAAGATGAAAAAAAAACCCTGCTTAGTAATGGGTTTACTTAAAAATGTTGCCAAAACGAGAAAGAAAGAAAGAAAGATGAACTGTTTATCTATGGAAAAATGTATCTAGGTATGTATAATGTAATATAGAAAGATTTCATCTGATAATACTATAAAGCGACACATTCATAAATATATATCATGTATTTAGATAAATTATCTGATCAAGTCTTCCAAAGTCCTTAATCTTTTCGTCCTTAAAATTAAACCAAACTTAAAGTTAGTTTGAAATAAAATTTAAAGCCTAGTTCTAGAAAATCGTTGGATGCAGTATAAGTTTGAAGAATTCAACTGAAATGACAAAAACAGCGTGACCCAGCTTGGATCAGAATTGCTTATTAATTCAATTTGAGCCAAAGGAAGGGGAGGAAAAAAATCGTGAGGGGGCACCCGGGTTTGAACCGGGGACCTCTCGATCTGCAGTCGAATGCTCTACCACTGAGCTATACCCCCGGATGAGATGAGTGGTAAGCGGCGAGTCCTAGAAGTTCGCAGGACTATATCAGTGGACTCGGTAACCAAGCAACCCTTATAAACTTTGGCACATTTATGATTTCCCCCGACGTTCGTGTCTAAACAACAGAAACTAGCGGAAAGTGTCCAGTGCGCTTTCGACCGCCGAAAGGGGCGCCACGCTTGCAAATCTCGAAAAATTGCACGCATGCATGTAATCTACATGGCGATTTACTAACTGTTTATTTTAGTTTTTTAACTATGATCAACGATTAACGACTACAATTATTCTCGATTAAATTATCTTCAGACACGTTCGGGAGTATAAAACTCATCATGCAGGGGTGGAGGGTACTCCCGGATGGAAGGATAATTATCAGACCCGATCGCCGTGCTACATGACGCTCGGAAAAAGTAAGTCGAGGAAATTTCTCAATTATATCGAAATTTTGTATTCCAATTATTTGGATATCATATTGTTTAAATTTATAATTTGACTTTTATTATTATTATTATTATTATTATACAACTATCGCATCAGTTTGCTATAAAAAAAAAAAAAAAAAGAAGAAGTCAGGCGTAGAATAATATATTTTGAGCAACAGTTCATGCAAGGATAATAAAATCTTTCATCTAGCTATGATACCTTAAAATACTATACGTTATACGTATAAGTAAATTATCTAGAACTTGGATGATTGAATTTAAATTCTATTATCGTGACTATTTTTAATATCGGTGATATTGACTTTTCGTAATAATTTTTATATACAGTTGCAACGACGAGTCTCCGAGTTTTATGCTTATTTCGGTTCAGACGCGTCGGATGGCAATGTATATATAATAGTTACACCCAGGTGAAATAGCGTGAATGCAAATATGCGAGACTGAGAATAGTGTTTTACACGTGCTGACTGACCTTGCCGTGGAGATTAGCTATTAGAGTTCTTTATCGAGCCCTGGTGTTGTGTTAGCTGGTCTCCATGGCACCCGCTGACCTGGTCAATCCAGCAGCACGTGGTCATCAAACGGCATCCATAGCCATTCGGTTATACCGTTGTAGGTAGATCTACAGTTGACTCACCCCGTGTATAATAGATCGTCTTCGACTGTTAAACTCGTCTGCGATTAGATGAAAAAATTTCAATCGAACACACGTAATTCGCTGTTGTTATTATACGGATGTGAAAATATGAATTTGCATCAGCTGCATATCCGGATCCCGTAAACGCTGGGATCTGCACGGGTGATGGACACTAAGACACCGCCGATACCGCAAAAGCAGAGCAACTCGAGTCAGCAACACCTCGATAGAACGAAATTCAAGACACCCTCCGTTCGGCAGGTCCAAATATCCCTCCCCCCCTTGACACCGCCTCCGAATCGTCGACAGAGATTGAAGACCCCAAGTTCACCCTGGGCCCGCGGCTCGGCCGGACCCGGAATACACGCCGGCAGCGGGGGGGCCAATAATTATCACAGCAATAGTCAGTCGGAACGACCTTACAGGCCAGTATAAGGGACTTGAGGGGACTGTAGAGGTTCGAGATTTTTAAACATTGCCTGACTTTGATTGTTTTTAACAATATAACTGGTTCATACTTTCAGGGGTCTTTGTTGGCATATTTTTGAATAATCTCACTGCACGGCATGGTTTTCAGGTCAATATTAGAGACGGTCTAACGTAATTAGTCCAACGAAGTATAAGATTGGGTTTTACCAACCAATTGGGTTGCGACCGAACGGTTCTCTTTGTTGGAATCCCTCTCAATCAAAGTCACGCAAACTTTAAAAATCTCGAACCTCTACAGCCCCCTTAAACCGATTCAGTATAATATAATATGTTACATCGATGTATCCTCTGATCTCGAGATATGTATCAATAATCATGTTCTACAGACTTCCTCAGTCCATTGCATAAAAGACTCGATTAGTGACCTTGTAACACCTTATCTTGTAACAAGTCTGGGAGGACCTGATGTTTGTTGATAAAATTGTAAAATAAACAACAATCATAACGACGCGTTACAGAGTTCTCCACCTGGGTGCGACGCCGCTGATGCACGCTTGCCAACAAGCGGACAGATCGCGGGTTCTGCGTCTCCTTAAGGAGCAAAGGGACACGATAGGGTACAGGGACCGGACGTTGAGGAACGCCCTTCACTACTGCATGGACGCGGGTACGGGAGGTGCGGTGGCGACGGCAGCACCGGAATTGGTGAACGCGCCGGACGTCGAAGGACACACGCCTCTCCACCTGGCCGTCATCGCCGGCGACGCCCAGCTCGTCGCCGTTCTTTTGGCCAACGGGGCCGACGTAAATGCCAAGGATTCCGAAGGGCACAGCGTTCTCCACTGGGCGACCGGTCAGAATCCTATTAATCCATATTTACCGACCCCTAAATTCGTTAATTTCTTACACGGAGCGATGGACATAATGTTTTAGTAGTAGTAGTAGTAGTAGTAGTAGTAGGTGGTGTCCAGTAGTCCTGGAAACGTCCTTGAATTTTTCATGTCCCTCAAAAGTCTTGGAAACTATACTTGAATTTTTCTTACGTCCTAGAAATATTCTATTTTTAATGTCCTTGAGTTTGTTACGGATTTTTTTACCGGACACCGTGTAGTGTGGCACAATGAATCCGGGGCAAGGTATTACGTACAAAGTCTGCAAAGAAGCGATAAATCGCATGCTGGACGGGTTTATACCCATTAACTTTGGATTATCCGAAGATCGTGAACACCGAGTCAGGCCCCATGCGCCACCAACTCGACAAATGGGTTCGCCTTCAAGGTGGTTAGTTGGTCAGTATACCAGACCTAGCCCAGCTCGTAAGGTCAGTAGGTCGGAGGAAATTACGTCATGTCGGTCCGCAAGGCGATCAGCGATCTGCACGCGATCCGTGAGATTGGATTCTTGAGATTGACGGGACGTCAAGTCCTGACTCAAACAGAAAACTATATAAACTCCAGCCGTGCCTGAGTTACGGTAACTAAAAACCGCCCACTCGACTGGTCCCAGGAAATGGATTTATAGACGTGAACCATGTTTAAAGACTTTCAAAGATTTCTCCATAAGTTATGAATACATTTGTAGTGTCCGGTGAAAAATTCGTAACAAATTCAAGGACATTAAAAATAGAATATTTCCAGGACACAAGCAATATTCAAGGATAGTTTCCAGGACTTTTGAAGGGCAAGTAAAATTCACGAACATTTCCAGGACCACTGGACACCGTAATATATTGGCCTCCGAAGTCGAGTTCGAATCCTTCTTCTTATCCGATCATCCTGTCAAGTTAAGAACAACATTGTCCTCCCTTCTGATCGTCTGACTAATCCTCCCCTCTTTATTTTCCCGAATTGGCAGTATGCGGCGAGGTGGAATGCGTCCGGCTGGTTTTGGCCGCAGGTGCGCGTCCGTCCACGCCGGACATGCGGGGAGGATCGCCTCTTCACTACGCGGCGCAATGCTGTGGAGCTGCGGCTCCGTCGGAGCTTTCGGTGCCGAAGAAGGTCGGTCTCAAGGTGCTGCAGTCTCTACTCGACTACGGAGCAAACCATAATGCAAAGGACGAGGATGGTCGTCAGCCAATTCTCTGGGCTGCCAGCGCCGGGAGCGTCGACGCCCTTCTTGCTCTCGCAAGGTATACCAAAAATTAACCCTAATCGGTCTCTACACCTCAGTAGAATCGAGCAACGGTCAAACTGAGCGAAATTCACCCCAAATATTTGATACGTTGATTGAATAACATATTCCATAACCCATTTTCACGACCAAGGGACTCTACGAGGAGTTTGAAAAATGTTTGGGGTGATATTCGACCAGAGTGACCGATTAGGGTTAAAGATGCAACCCTGACCCGTAAAGTGGAACCTCTTAAACTTCGTGAGGGAAAAATTTAGGTCCGAAGTGCCGATTTGTTTCTTTCAATAGGTCGGGATTGGTGTGCAAACGATTGCGCCTATCAGTTCAATAATTAATTCGTATCATCCTGCGGTGATCCGTGTTCCGCTATTGAGATATATGTATACCATACACCGGCATTGTGCATCACGTTACGGGGTGTAATAACCGCAAAGTTTAGTTTATAAAACTTTTCAACGCAACGTAGTTGTATAGTTTCTGATTCACGTTATAATAGTCAATCAAGTCAGTCAGACTGTCACGGTTTGGACGAGGTCGGGTCAGTTTACTTGCACGGAAGAATCGGATCGATGATTATATCCGTTGTACACATTCCACGTATAATACATACATACGTGATAGATGCAGATATAGATATATGTTATAGGTATGTGGTGCACAGACATGTGAGGTTTAACGCGCAGGCGAAGGTATACATTATACGCGTGATGATGATGATGATGATGATGATGATGATAACAATGATCGGTCATCAACCACGTTACTTGACACGTAAATGTCGATGGTAATGATATTAGGAACAACATTTCGCAGCTCGAGTTCAATTGTTAAAATACAGTTTATTGTTTGTTCATAAAGAGCTGGAGGTTCTGCGGCCGCCGGTGCCTCGGACAAAGATGGTCTGACCGCTCTTCACTGCGCTGCGTCCCGAGGACACGCCGGATGCGTCGAAGCCCTGGTGAACCTGTGCGGTTCGCAGCCGGATCACGTCGACGATAACGGATGCTCGGCGCTTCATTACGCTGCTACTTTGGGCCACGCGGACGCCACCGCGCTTCTTCTGCGACTCGGTGCCGACCCGAACAGACAAGATCGAAAGGGAAGAACGTGAGTTCGAGTCAACGGGGGTTGGCATTGAAATGCACTTGTTTCCAATCGATGTAATTGGAAGAAAGCAACGGTCAATGACCAGAATGGTGAAACGTTGGACGGACCATCATTCCGTTTTCGGATTTCGGTTCATCGATTTTTAGGTTAATCGATTAATCGACGTTGCCTCGCATCTCTTTGTTCGAACCATCGATTAATCGACTAATCGGAAAAACGAATTAATCTAAAAACTCGATTAATCGACTAATCAAAGAAACGTCAATCGCAGCTGCCGATTAATCGATTAATCGCACAGCAGCAGTTAAGACCTTCGATCCCTCGATGTACCGATGGTCCGCCCGAACCATCGATCTCTACTAAACACCCGACCTTGGCAATTCGAGACTTTGATCCGCATCCTAAGAAGAACCGTTGAAAAGAGCGCAGACAATGCTAACTATGATTTCAGACCAGCACTATGCGCGGCAGCAAAAGGTCAGCTCGAGACGCTGAAGCTGTTGGCGCAACACGGAGGTTCCTTGTACGCGAGGACGGTGCGAGGCAGCGGAGTTGCCCACGAGTCAGCGGCCTCGGGTAGAGTGGAATTGATAAAGTGGCTGGCCAAGAAGCGTCCGGGAATACTGGACGTAGCGACGCACGACGGTCGAACGCCTCTCCACGTCGCGGCGCTCCACGGTCACGTGGACGCGTGCAAAGTCCTCCTGGACAACGGAGCCCGGGTGAACGCGATCCTGAGGACCTCGAAGGGCGGGCAAATGACGGCGCTGGACGCAGCTCTTTACCGGGGTCACAGGGACTGCGCAAAGCTGATACAAATGCACGGTGGGACGACGGCCCAGCATGTCAGGAACCGGAAGATCGGAGGCACGACGCACTGCAAGGGTATCTAAGTATAGAATGGAGGGCAGTTCGGAGAAGGGGATTTAGACTTAGATTTCGCTCTTCTCCGAGATTCTTGTACTTTTTTTTTTACTAAAAAATATCTCACGCGAAAGAACTGGGCTGAAAATAATTTTTCACCAATGCCTCAACAACGTTGAAATTTTGAAAAAAGGCTATTTTTGGGAATTTCAAAATTCAGATATATCCTTAAATACTTCCATGGCTATACGTTTTGTATGACGAAACAAAATTCTTGTCGAACCTAAGATACGTGCGAAAGGTACAACTCGACCCCACAATTTTTCACAGAATTCGCGGCTCAGCTTCGGACGCGAAAACGTGACGGGGAAACCTGCAGCTCGGACACTGAAGAAGAGAAGGACAGGGACGTCTCGCCCAGGATCAGGCGTCGTCGGCGACGACGAGGTTCCCGAGAGCCCGACTTCGACGTCTCTGAACGACGCGAGGAGGACCGAGGCGGGAGTCGGAGCTACAGTGACCAGGATGAGCCCAGGTCGACGTCGAGGAGGGCGGTGAGGAGTCGGCGTCGTCGGGCGCGCAGCGAAAGCTGCGGAAGAGGTCGAGGATCCCGGAAAAGAAACGGGAAGCAAAAGTCCGGCGGACGGAAGCACGAGTACGACGGATCCTCGAGCACGCACTCGGGGGAAGCGACGGATCCTGGTTCCGACGAGGATACGGACAGCGACGGAAGCGCCGTAAGCGAGGACAGTCTCGAGGTGGTGATCGTGAAGAAATGTGTAGAGAAAACCTCAGAGAGGGTCGAAATGTCGGGCAGAAAGCCGAAGCGGACTCCCGGGGGTGAGAAGAGCTCCGTGATCAGGTCGACGAGGTCGAAAACGCGCCGAAGAACCGTGAGGAAAAAGGCCAAGGAAGAGAACGATGCAGAGGGAAATGGGAGGGCCGAAAACGTCGGGAAAAGCGAGCCTGAAGCATCGAAACCCACGAAAACATCGCCGAATAACGACGCCGAGGAACGTAGGTGCGGGAGGAAAATGCAGTACCAAATCGAGACTGCTGACAGCACGAGCCAGGAAGCCGTCGAACGCGTTACCGTCACGGTTATGGTGCACAAGGATCATCTCTCGGACACGCCTAAAACGACGTCGATCGAAAGCTCATCGCGAAACGGAGAGACGGTAAATTTTCAAATTTCAAATTTTTTTCGTTTACTGAACTTTTTTCGTTGTGATGAAAATTTTCATTGAATGTATGCGATGTTGAAATATTATTTGATGTACAAGAAATTTGTTACGGTTAGGAAAAGACGAGTAAGGATCATCAATCTGCAGCGGGAAAGGGAAAAGAGGAAGGTGATGAGATAAAACGAGAAAATGAAAAAGGAGAAGCAGAGGAAGAAATTCAAGAACAACGTCCGGAAACTGAGTCGAAAAAGAAAACGAGGCCTCGATCGGCTCGGCCGGGTTCAAGCAGAGGGAAACGCGTGGCCTCGGCAAGAACGCGGATGGATCATATACTGGAAAAGGCGGATGAGATGCAGAGTGCTCTAGTGCAAAAGGCGGCCGATTTGAAGAAGGGAATCGAGGAAATGCGGGAACAGATAACAGGAGAAAAGACCGGGGATGATCGTCAAACAAGTTCGAGCGAAGAGAAGGTGGAGGAAAAAAACACTCACGAAGAGTCTGACGGTGTCGTGACGCAGAAAGTTGCGGGGACACTGGAGGAAACTGATTCAGATCCTGCAGGATCGGAGAAGAACGTTGCTGACGAGTCGAAGACAACCGATTCGAATGGTTCAAAAATCGAACACGGAGCATCCGATGAGGAGGTCTCGGTTGGTTTGGAAGCGAAGAAGTCGATTTCTTCCGAGGAATCGAACGTTAAGGAAGAATCCGAGTGGAAGAAACCATCCGGCGATGATCAGCCTGCTCGAAGTGGTAAATCATCGTCGAGGTCGTCGATCGGGTCGAAAAGTCGACCAGGTACAGCGGTGGACAAATCTGTAGGATCACCTGAAGGCAAGTCGGATTCGAAGTCTGTTTCGAAGCCTGATAGCAGGATGAGCAAATCGAGATCTGGGGACAGCCGGAAGTCGGATTCTGTAAAATCAGTGGACGACGTCGAGCCGCCGAATGCTGGAGTTAAGGAGCGTCAAGAAACGGCGACAGGTATATAAACAATAATTAATCACGTCGATCATAAATAATATCAAATTCACAACATCCTTAATTTAGTCACACTTTATACTCTGTTAAAGAACAATTGAGCGAAATAAAAGCGAAGTCATCGAGTCCCGATGATAACGAGGCATCGCAGACTGGGAAGGAGTCTGCCCAAGGCGATGAGAAGATTGCGGAAGAGGTCAACGATGTCGAATCCGAGTCTCGGGTTATCGTCGAAGAGAGTTCGTCGTCGCAACGGGCAAACCTTGATTCGCAAAAGTCCCGGTCTCGACCATCGACGGCAAAACAACGTGGAAAGTCACCAGGTAAAGGGGGAATTCTACGCCGGGTCGACAGTTCGGACGAATCGTCGCCGGCTCGTACCGCGGCAATCGTTGCCGTGATAGAGAGTCCCGAGTGGCCGGAAGACGAGGAAGACGAAGAGGAAGAGGAAGAGGAAGAGGAAGAGGCGATCGACAAGGAGATACGAGAAGCGATTGGCGACTATCCGGAACCCGAGACTGACATCGACGACAACAGCGTCGGGGTAATGCGGGTCTTGCCGAGCACAAGCGACGAGGAAACCCCTCGAACATTGGGACAGTCGCGAACATCCGGCATCGACTCGCTGCCTCAGGTAAACGTTACTAACTTCAGCCTTCTGAAATAATCGACGGTCCTTTGGTTCCATGGTTCTTTTCGCCCAGGTTGCGACCAGGCCGCGAGCCCGAATGCCGAGAGTTCGTAGTCCGGGCAAGAAGGCGCTGGATAGAGCTCGGCACCGTCGGGACAGCGGGGGTCGAGACAGCGGCATCGAGCCGAGTCCGAGGATATCGAAGATACCAAGAAGAACGTCGCGATGCTACCCGAACACCGAGAAGCAGCAGGCGTTGAACATGGAGACGGTGACGAGGGACGTTCAGATAAGTTTGCGCCGTTATCACCTCGAGAGGAAGATATTCTTTCAGTTAATGGAGCTTAAAAGACTTCAGATAAGAAACGGAAGGGCGAACGAACAGGTTCTGGTCAAACGGCAGGTGAGGATTGCAAAGTGTAATAACGTGGGATCAAGGATCAAGCAGCGGTTTGTAATATGCTCCAGGTCGAGGCCTTCCACAGGGCTGGAACATCCGGACCTACTTTGGGGGTGGCGAAATACGACCAGCCGTTGACGTTCAGGTCTTGATTAACACGCACTCCGAGATAATGAAGCACGAATACGGTCAAGACTCAATGGTTGCTATAAACTGAACCCTGTTTCAGGCACTTCGAGGCTTTTCTCTACGAGCAGTTGAGGCGTCTTCAACGACGTCCGGCGACTCCGGACTGGTGCGCAGGCGCCAAGCAATGTACCCAGAAAACCCACCGCTGCCACCACGCCACAAGTGCCTACACTTCGCTTCCGGTCTACACATATCGTACGTGATGTGGCAAAAACGCACAGTCACACAAGAACGCAAACGCTGCACGATATTATCCTCGTTTTATATACGAACTTAGATGATGATTATTACCTATATTGGTCGACTATATCTTGACGTTTAACACTTTCAGTCACAGTCACATTTTTCAACCCGAATTTTGCTACCTGTGGTGTTTATGGGGTCACTGATCACGAATTTGATGTCAGAATTTTATAATTTCTAAATTCAAGACGGCGGAAAAAGATATCAAAATTTCATGGGTCTGACCGAAACCCGTTATTCGGGGGTTTTTGGGGTTGCTGATCACAAATCTGAAGTTAGAATTTGATAGTTTTTAAACCCAAGATGGCGGATGGAAAATCGAAAAAAGCTATCAAAATTCGATGATTCTGACCGAAATTTGTTACTCGGGGGTTTTTCGAACTATACGAAGTAACAAAGATCATTTGAAGTTGTAAATAAGCTGTGATAAGGCTAGGAAATGGAAATTTTTGAGATGGGACGCTGAGCATCCCACGGTGACTGAAAAGCTTAAATATGGTACAGTAATTATGATTACAGTGGGGGTTGGAGATCGGAGTGGAAATTTACTTCCGAGTATCGCTGGGCGAGGAGGGCGGGGCCAAATGACGGCAAGTAGAAAATTAATTAACAACTTCGCAATTCATTCGAATTATATCTTGGCTTCATTGATTTGTATATTTCAGGTCGAAGTCACCCACGGTGAGAATAAGCAAGTAATCGCGCTTCCAGCGGAAAGGTTAGATCGAGGCAAAAGGTACTTTGTCACGTTTACAGTACGGGGTGACGCTCAGGACAGAGAAAAGTCTGGCAATAAAAATTCCCAACAGCTTAGCGCCGCAGCTGCAGCCTCACAAAGAAACGCGAAAAGCGTTTAACAATAATTAGCGATTGGCGAATGAAACGAGATGAGAAGAGAAATTTTTACAACGAATATAATCAAATATTCGATTGAATTCAAAACGCATTATCAATATACTGTGTTATTAAGCGATGATGCGCCGCTGATGCTGCCTGCTACGTGTTATAAAATATGAAAAAAAAAACAATAGAAAAGCTTCCCCCTTAGCAAATAATTTATATAGAACCGTTTATTGTAATATCATACGTCATACGTTGCAGGGACCATATAGGTATATAAATTATTGACGATTTATAACATTATAAGTGTAATAGTTGATGTAGTATAAGATATATTGTGTGTCTGTATGTGTCAGCTGTTTGTCTGTACGAAACGGTCCATGATAACTGATAGGCTGTTGGTACATTGCAATATCCAATATGTCACGACTTGCGAACAGAAATATATAATCAAAATATATTAGGTATTTAAGAAGTGTTCAGGATAAATGAAAATAGTATACATGTTGTATGTATACCTAAATATATTCATAAAAGTTACGAATCGAATAATAAGGAAACAAAATCAATGCTGGTATCAAAATTATTCTTAAGAAAGTAAAAATTAATTGATAATATAAAGAATTTACTGTACGGTGTATGATATTGTACCGGTACACATTGATTGTTATAAATGTGTAAAAAAAAGAAAGTAAAACAATAAAACTTAAGAATAAAACAAAAGGGGCGAAAACGCGTTTGAACAGAGCTTCGTCTAAATCCCGTTCGATTTTCAACGCAGCGCTGCGATCGCCGTGTTGTTCGTTATAGGTATATATCTAGCATCAGCTGCACACGCGATGAAAATTATATGCAAATCGTGTGTTATATAACATAAAGGATATAACACAGTTCAGCTAAAAAGTCGATTTAAACCCGGTGACGTTGTTCCTGATCCGCAATGACGTCTCATACCTACACCATCGGCATCACGGCCATGATACCAGTATTACCACACACAACAAAAGTTAGATCGCGTGGTGTGCGATAAGAGCGTCATCGTCCAGGCAGGATTCAGTGAACGAGTATCACTCGTGTAGGTGCAAGTGGAGATGCTCCGCTCATATCGTTCAATGGTATAAATGCAGAAGATCAAACGCGACTGGAGACACGAAGAAGAAGAATTAGGAATAAGAAACGAAATTTTCACTGTCTGCAGCGAATGCTATGCGATCGAAAACGTGTATTTGCACGTGTAACCGACTGTATGAAAAAACTACTCCTGGATAACTAATTGCCGAGTCCGTTGATACCAAGATTGGTGTGTGAGAAAGAATCGTATCATCATCATCATCGTCGTCTGCGGTTCGGAATCCATAAAATGACCGAAGTGTCCGAGTTCGTACCGTAAAAAAGGACCGAGTGTCTTTTATTGCCTTCGTATGGAGAAATGGCTTCAAGACAGAAAGCTTTGGCTGTTTGGTAGCACGTTACCTCTGCTGCCGAGAAGGTAAGACCGATTGACGAGGGTCAAGTTAGTCGGTACACGTTATCCCGCAACGATACATTCGGAGAAAAAAAATATCATTATTGGACATAATTTAAAAAATGACTTTCACAAGGAATTGGCTTTTCAGAATTTTAGTACATATTTTCTTTACAACGGTTCAATAAATTTCGGAAAGTCAAAAATAAGGATGCGTATCAACGATTTTTCTCCAAACATGCATCGTTGCAGTAACGTTACTATACCTTCACTCTCATAAGGATTGTAGTACAGCAGTCATAGGCGTGCAACGTGTGAACAATGCCAGTTGTATACATATATTATAATCAGCCTCGATCAATTCTCTTGCATTAGTCAACCCCGCACGTCTTTGTATAATTGAAAAAATACAAATAAACCGGGAACACATCGTATGCCACCCACATATACATATATTACGTGATGCATGGCGTGATTGCAGGCAGGTATGTCACACGCATTGAGGAATCGGCAATTCGAAACCCCGTAAGCAGCTGCGGCAGCGGTATTAAGCGGTCTCGTGCCGCGTTATATCTCTGGTGCAGATAAAGTTCAAGGTCGTTCGTAAATAACCCTTCCACACGGTTACTCCTTGAACCTTCCACCTTTGGTTTAATCACCGACGATCACGTCTCACCATCATCGCTGCCATTTTCTTTTATAACGATAGCGTATCAGTGAAATAGTCTCTATAAAAAAGATCTATCGATCACATGTGGTACGTACGCATGGAATAGACACTGGATTGGTAAACCAGGGGGTTGAGATTTTGTCCAAAACAATTATCACGCGGCTTTGAAAAATCATCGTCGTTCAAATTCGTCGTCTTGTCTTTGCTTAAATACCGCAGTAAGAATATAATCGGAAGATCGATTGTATATATATATTAATTGAACATTATACGGTACACCGTATACGTATAACACATAGCATTCGTGAGAACGATATTTGCGACTAGCCCTAGAAAAACTCGAGTCAATTGTAAAGTTGAGTTAGTTATAGCCATCCAGCCGTGGTCGATTGATTGCTGGTTTCTCAGAGGGTATTCGAGAAGAGGAGTCGAGGAGTTTGTAGGCACAGCAGCACGGCGTAAGGACACGAGGGGTTGACCCGCGTGCAGAAGGTATTCGAAATATTGATTTCGGATAATCACGGGTGTGCGACTCGTTCTCGTCTACACCTCAACCTGTACGCCTGCCTAAGGTTATGCCTACGCACAAACAGTTGTTTGCCATGGGAAGCCAACCAGACGACATCGTCGCGTTCCTTCTCTTCTGATCCTGATTCGGTCGCTTGAACAAAATTGCTGTACACTTTACTTTATTGAGTAGCGATTAATTACAATACCTGGACGTTTGATGAACGCTATACTAGGATTTCTGTACGTATATATAATTATACAATATGTGGCAAATTGTGATTATCCGTTTCTCACACCATTTGCAAAAGTGCACAATTGTACGTATTATACGTATGCATTTATTATTCTTGTCACGTCTCGACACTTTTCTGTATTCCTATAAGTTGATCGATCAATTTTCTACCCTCTTCCAACGACTCGCGATTCAACTTATGTGCGCAAGATTTGAATTTCGCGCGCATCAAGTCCTGCATGTGCGGATAGAATTTCACTCCGTAAGTTTTCGGCAAATAATCGATCGCGAGTCGGGGGTCCAAGCTCGTCGTTAGAGGGTCAACGACCCCCGAGATTCGCGACTCGATTAGATCGATAGATCCTCGCAACAACGTATCGTTCAAATGCGTCGAAGCAGCGTAGATAATCAGACGTGAACAGAGCGACGAGAAATAAAAATTTTTACTAAATAACAAGGTAAAGGTAAAAGTTTCGTTATCAACCTTTTATCTTGCATGGTTAATTCAATGACACGCGTCACTTTTCGGTTGACAGCTCCAATGCAAAGCGATATGCGCGAATTAACGACGATGCGTGTCTTCGGCGTCTAATTTTTAACCCCGTGTGTATTATTCCTAATTTCCATGTGTAATCGACGGTGCTGTAAAAGTGAAATTTATTTTTTCTTCACAAATTATTGTCTACGTTACGTCGTTCGTTTGTGTCTGTAGTTATAATATCGTCGCTTGAGCTGTCCTAAATTATCGGTAATAACGGTTCATCTCATTTCGCACGACAAATCGTCATGATTAAAGATTCGAAATTCACCGCTGCAAGCTGGGATAATTTATTATACCGAATTTTGCAGTAAAACTTATTGAGATTAAATTCAACGTTTTTACTCGAATCAAACTGCACGTCGTATAAGAAAATTCCAAATCATCGCGATGAATCGAAGACAATCAAATTATCTAACAATAAGCTGTATTTACGTGTTACACAAATCATAAATTAATTCTTTAACTTTCGAGAAAGAAACAATAATCTTCTGAACAGATTTTTCTTTTACACCGATTACCTTGAATCAACAATTGTAATACGTTTACGAAAATCAAGAGAGAAAAAACGAAAACCAAAAATTTTTACGCAGGCATTACGCAGGCGCGGAAATGTACGTACCTAGCTGCTACGTCGGACGGCACGTAGAGCGCGATAATATTAAACTTTCAGGGGAACATTGACCATCGGTCAATGCCGGCGGCAACCCCTCGTCATCAGTAACATTGCGACCCGGCCTTCGTCGAGTGTCTCCCGCAAATAATCTAGCGCAGATTATAATGCTGTTCGCCCAGCAATTTTCCCTGCCGTGTCTCAGCAAGTACAAAAAGTGGGTTCTTGAGTTATCTCACCTCCTCCCTCCCCACAAGTGCCTCCGTACTAGTGTTCGTTCTCGCGAAAGAAACAAACGCGACCCCCGTAATCGCGGATATTGAAGCTAATCATCTTTTCGCAGGATTACGAAGATCGATTTTCTCCAAATTTTTGTCCAATCGTTGCAGGTCCCGGGCGCCAAGCAAGGCCATGGAACGTTACGAGCGTCTCGCCAGGCTCGGCGAAGGAAGTTACGGCGTCGTATTTCAATGCCGAGATCGTCAGACCGGGCGGCTCGTGGCTGTGAAGAAGTTTCAACAGACCGAGGACGATCCTCTGATCCGTAAAATCGCCCTCAGAGAAATACGCCTGCTGAAGGTACAGTACCATAACCATATATGTATAGGATACGAAGAACCAGCGAGACCTTCGGCGCTAGATTTTTATCGGTGCAAATGAATGTTCGTATCGTGGATTGGACGACACATGGCCGCTGCTTGGCTACGCGACCAAGTACCTACGCGCTTTTCTGACCATGCAGTGGTCAATAACTGAGTCGCCCTCGACGTTCGATACCTTCGCGTGTCGGGCCCGCAAGTAGCCGTTGCCGGTCTTATCGCTGCTGTGTATCAAGTAAAAGTAGCCAAAGAGTCAAAGAGTTCTGCCGCATTGGATTGTGTCTATCTTTTTCGAATTCCCACGACAGCGTGATAATTGTTTTCAGAACCTGAAGCATCCGAACCTCGTGAACCTGTTGGAGGTGTTCAGGCGGAAGCGAAAGCTGCACTTGGTCTTCGAATACTGCGAGCACACGCTGTTGAACGAAATGGAAAAGTTCCCCAAGGGCTGCCCGGACTCGACAACGCGCCAGCTGACCTGGCAGATACTTCAGGGTGTCGCCTACTGCCACCGGCTCGGTTGCGTCCACAGGGACGTCAAACCGGAAAACATCCTTATAACCAGCGACGGTGTCGTAAAACTCTGCGATTTCGGTTTCGCGAGGATGCTAAGCCCTGGCGAAAACTACACCGAATACGTTGCAACCCGGTGGTACAGGGCACCCGAATTGTTGGCGAGTAGCTATGATCTCGGCTCCACGATATATTCAATTCAATTCAATTCAATTTAATTTAATTCAATTCAATTCGTAACTTGATCATCGGATTTGACTCGGAAGCAGGTAGGTGACACGCAGTACGGGACGCCGGTCGACGTCTGGGCGATAGGATGCGTGTTCGCGGAATTGGTAAGGGGCCAGGCGTTGTGGCCGGGAAAATCGGACGTCGATCAGCTTTACCTGATACGAAAAACTCTCGGCGATTTGCTGCCGAGGCACATCGCGATATTTCAGCAGAACGAATTCTTCGCCGGTGTTACGCTGCCAGCGCCTCAGACGATTACTCCCCTCGAAGATGCTCTGCCTGACAGGCCTAGTGCCCCCTTACAGGTATATTTATATAGGTATATATATATATATATATATATACACACTATACCGAGGAGCAGCGGAGAGAAAATTCTCAATTTTTGAAATCCTTGCACTTTGTTGTCTGCATTAGTCCATCGGTTGACTATATAAATATTTGGAACTTTATATGTGTGTATATATATATATATATATATATATATGTGTTGTACATATATGCTCCTCGTCGTTCTCTTACGAAAGAAATTAATCACTATCTGTATACGTACGATAGACTGCTATTAAATTCACGGATTCGCAGATCGACTTCCTTACGAAATGCTTGGATAAAGATCCCGAGAAGAGATGGACCTGCGATCAACTATTGGAGCACCTCTACTTTGAAAATTTTCACTTCAAAATGCCGGACGTTGAGATGGAAGAATTTGAAAAATTGCGAAAGTATCGGGACAGAAGCAGAGTGAGTGTCTTTTCCAGATTTTTTTTACTCTGAAAAGAAAACGAAAAACAATCAGGAGAACAAAATCAACCTTTATTGCAAAAACGACTCCTCCTCTTTCTTTGGTATTTTTAGAATGCGAACTACAGTCAAATGGTATTACCCCAGTTGCCCAAAGTTGGTATGTCGCACAACGTTCATCACAATCATCAGCATGAAAATCACCGGCCGAAAAGCTCCTCGAGACAACAACAACCGAACTTTGATCATTTGCCGACCATATGAGGGATTCCTCGAATTATAAGCTGGTGTAATAATGATAACAGTAAGAATAAGAATAAGAATAAGAATAAGAATAAGAATAAGAATAAGGAGAAGATAAGGAACTACGGCATTATAATAGTTATAATGACAACAACGACGGCATTATTTCTCATAGTCTATACTGTGAAATATACAACTATACTTACATTCATTATCTCGCAAAGATGCATAATCGTATTATCCATTAATATCATCTGCATCGTTGGCCGGTACTTGAATGACTTTTTTCCAATTATCACAATTACCGATATTATTAGGATGAAAAAGACGTTGATCCGTTCGATTCCGTCGAACGATTTGTACATTATTAAAATTTACGATAGTTACAATTATCACGGTTGTTGTTGTTGTTATTGTTATTATTATCATTATTTTATTCTTATGAACGATTATCGCGATCGGCAGACCATTATAATTATTTTATCATCAGAACGTGAGGTTATATCGCTAAAAGTGACTTGTAATTACTGTCCGAAGATTGTTACTATATACAGCTTTACTCATATTTACATACGAGTATCGGATTCAGTGTCGATAATACAACGAATAAAATTTTATTCTATATCCATGTCATTTATCACTTTTGCCCTACGAAGGGTGATTTAGGTTATAGAGAAATCGCGAAATATAAGTTAGACCCTAATTAGATATTCACGAGGTTGAAGTTAGTAACGTCATTGTAACGAAACAGTGGGAAAAAGGCGCTATTTTCTTAGCTTTACAAAGATTCTGAAGCAACCGAGAGTTCGAAATACGAGTGTGATTTATTTTTACAATTCCCAAATCGCGAAACAACGGTTTTTCCTCAGCATGAATCGAGTTACGGTAACGTTACTAACTTCAATACGGTAATTGTTGGTACAATTTTACGTGAGATACGTGAGAAGTTTTGCTGCGAAATGATCTCGTAACAATAAGTATAAGAAGAGACATTCTCACCTGCAGCTGCACAGGCACGAATGGATGATGATGAATGATGAATTACTATCGATACAGCCAAAGAATTGAAAGTCCGCTATTTCCTTATTAAGATGGCGGCTCGATCGTTTGTCAGTTGGTTGCAGCGGCGTGACGTCACGCCGATATACCGCCAGAAAACAGTTGAGATTATTTCTTATCGAAAAACCGACTTTGGCCACGATGATTTTGTCGATATTTTCAAAAGACTCTGGATAGTTTTCACAGATGCAGGTCAACGGAAAGTTGGGTCGGTGCTATTCAAGTCATTGGGTTAGAACGCGGCACGGCGACGCAACCTTTTATAACTCTTTAACCGTCGAACTCTTCACCGAGTCAATGACAATGTTCACACTCACGAAAATTAGTTAGCTAGCAATGCTCCTTTGTCGGATTGGTTCATTAGGTCAACGCGAATTTGTCACCGCGTTGATTTAATCCAACTCCGCTTGCAAGACTGACAACATCGTCTTTGGCATCGACCAAAGATCGTCTGCTGTTTTTGATATTTGCACAAGCATGGTGCGCTTCATCGATGAGCCACAACCGTGTTCGAAATTCTGAGGTTTAATGACTTTGCGAGAACTCAGCTATTGCATTGACAGTAAAAACTACTCTTATATATGCCATCCTCCGCAATTTATATTGCGAAACGACCATAAACCTCGTAGAACTAAACTCCTAGTGCAGGCGATTGAAGCAACTGAACGGAACGCGGGTAGACTAAAAAGTGGCAAAAAGTAGAGAACAAGCGAGTACGAAATTTATAAACAAACATGCAACGCGGGTAATTTGAAGAGTAGCTGAAGTAAAAAAAAAAGTAAGTTCCGCCTGATTGTAGGCAACTCGACTAACAGATATGCAAGGCGTATAATCAATAGTTAATAAATTTAATCCGAGGATAGAAAATAATAATTGTTGCATTCTTTCATAATTTAAGTGACTGTTTTAATTACTTGATGTCGATTCTTAGGAAAAAATTGTGCCTGAGTTTCGATCGTCTCAAGTAGGAGTGGCCCCTCGGCTGTCGTTGATGTTCGTTTCGCGTATAAACGCACTTTCGTTTCGCAAGCCCGAATCTACGAGCCGGATAATCCGGCTGTGTAGCATCCACCATTTCCCAGTGACCGAAGGGGCAGGGTTCCTCCTCGTCGAGGATTCCCATTTTTCTGAACAGCTCAACACGGCTGGTACTTTCTCGAATCGGCCCCGTCGGTACTTGGAAGAGGAGGTAATGCGTCAGAGGATACCGCGGTGGAAGGCTTATGCTTCTGTCCCACGCCTCCAGCTCCACATTGAACAATTTCCGGATTCCAGCTGTGATAAGCTGAAGATATTCTTTTATAATTTGTAAACCTTTCTGCCTAGGATAATAATCAAATCTAGAATTACGTCGCAGCTGCTACTCACCTTTATGTGGCTCAGATCCCGAATACCGATCTTTGGACAAACGGAGGCGTCGATGCGGATCAAACGACGGCCGTTTATGAAATTTGTGACAAAGCAGTCCTGTAGGCAGATTGATGGAAACCAAAACGATGATTCAACTTTTCTTTGAGCAGTGATTTTTATCACAATTTTTTTTTGTTATACTTACTTTGTATTGCGCGAGGCCGATCTCGTTTCTCAACCACTTCACCACCCTCTCGACATCCCAGTACCAGCATTCCGGCATGGAAATATTGTTCACGATGTCACCTGCCGCGTGGAGAAGCTTCGGAGGACTCGATAGCCAGGGCTGATATTTCCTACAACAGAAATAATATTTTAGGCGCTCCCAACCTACGATTCTTACTTTGAATCCATTGTGTGCGATAAAGCGTGAGCTAACTTTTCGACCGGAATTTCGGTGATATTTTTCATTCGCTCCGGCATTACGGTTCTAATAATATTGTGCGACATCGCGAATGATAGCTAATTTCCATCAATGTCAAACGGCGCGAAAACAAAGAGCAATAAGTCGGAAGAAAAATCAAAAGCAACCGATGCCTGCTTGAAACCATCGACGACAGATGGCGTCAGTCGACGATTCGGTGATTCGCCAAGCATAGACGTCGAAGGGGGTGAACGGACCGCGCGCGCATCCGGCGTGGCGGTAGCGAAGCGATTGAAACGACGGCGATCGAGAACGTGAAGGTAGGCACCTTCTGCCACTTTGGCATTACGTCAATGGTAGATCTCGCTCGTTCGCATTAGGGAGGAGGTGCCGTGACCGCCATTGTTTCGACTGGTTTGGATATTGTGTATCGCGCAGAGGAACAATCAGGGATCATCGTCATCAGCAGCATCAGGAGCAGTTTAGTCGTTAGTGCGAGTCGAAAGCCCGAGCCTGACCGAGCGGCAAGGTTCTCCGAGTACCTCGAAAGTGTGGTGGAAAAATAAATAACGGTTGTAGTTTGAAAAATAGCATGTCCACAATGAACCCCGAATAGTGAGTATTCAAATCCCGTAATTAATCCTGCGAATCCAGTCATCGCGCGAATGAGTATTTTACCTCGGCACGAGCATCGCCGTATCGTCAGTCGTCCGTTCCGTTCCGTTCCGTCGTCGTCGTCCGCACGTCGTTGTTGTCTGTCCGTCGCTATGTGTACCCTATTGAAATGCATGACGTGCCAGTTTTTTCTCCGTTTCTCCAACAACGCCGAGAGCATTACCAGATTTTCTATCCCGCTAGACTTGTTCGCCGCGCGCGAACGGCGCCGTTATTCGTTTTTTCGCAGCCCTAATCCGCTGCTGTGAAAATCGAAATCAACCACGGGGGGAAGAAAGAACGCCAAATCCTCGCTTCATCACCACGAGAACGTCGATACGATGCCAATTACGCAGTTGCTCAACCTCTTACTACGCTTTTGTGTACATTTGCGATTATTATGTTTCGTCCGTCGCCGTCCCAGTAGCGTAGGAAATATTCTGAGTCACCGTGTCGAGCACTGACAGATCTCGCCCCTCCCTCCCACCTTCTCCCTCCGATCATTGTCTCGTTCTTTTTCTCTCTCTCTCCCTCCCTCTCTTTCTCTTTCTCTCTCACTCGCCAGTCGCTTTTCGACCGTGAAATACGGGAATCTAGCACTCGTGTCGCACTTTCAGACTTTGTCCTCGTCCCACGCCCGCAATCGCGATCCCAGGGTGTCATTGTTGACGTCGATGATGCTTGAGCTAGTCGATCGTTCGTCACTGATTTAGTCATTGATGACGATGATGTTGCGAAAAATAATGCGTATTTCTTTCTTTCTACTTTCTTTTCTTTTTTTTTTTTTTTCTCTGCTGACAAAGAGCCGTTTCTTCCTATTCTCGTCAATTATTTTATTTTTTTCCCCTATTCTATCTCCTTAACTGATTACCTCGTTTTCCTTATTTCAGTGACTACTTGTTCAAACTTTTGCTCATCGGCGACTCTGGCGTTGGAAAGTCTTGCCTGCTGCTCCGTTTTGCCGATGATACGTACACAGAGAGCTACATTAGCACTATCGGAGTTGACTTTAAAATAAGAACAATCGATCTTGATGGTAAAACGATAAAATTGCAAATATGGGACACTGCGGGACAGGAGAGGTTCAGGACTATAACATCTTCCTACTATCGTGGGGCGCACGGCATCATTGTCGTTTACGACTGCACGGATCAGGAATCCTTCAACAACGTCAAACAGTGGCTTGAGGAAATCGATCGCTATGCTTCCGACAATGTTAATAAACTACTTGTAGGCAACAAGTGCGATTTGCACACCAAAAAGGTGGTCGACTATACAACAGCTAAGGTAAATTCATCCGAAATGAGCTAACTGAAAAATTGATGCACCTGGAATTTTCTCTTCTTCTTTGTTCGTCAATTGTAGTTGTTTTACTCAATTTTTTTTGACACTAGGAATATGCCGAACAGCTCCAAATACCGTTCCTCGAAACATCGGCGAAAAATGCGTTGAACGTCGAACAGGCTTTTATTACGATGGCTGCTGAAATTAAGACAAGAGTCGGTCCTCCGTCGAGCGCGGCCAGCGACCCGGCTAACAAAGTCAAGATCGATCAAGGCCGCCCGATCGAGACGTCAAAGTCAGGGTGCTGCTGAAACATCTGAACATTTTCTCTCACTGCTAATTATTGTGAGTTAAACTTTTCAAACATTATGCAAGCAGAATTTAAAATATGATTCACAGATCAAAGTTAGTTTTATCAACGTCTTCTCTCGTCCTTGAAAAATCCCTAATCATTGTTTATTATTTATCCGTTTCCAACAATTTTTTGCTTCACATTTCAAGGTAAAACGAACTTTGGTATTGTATATGTAAAACATATACGTGAAGTCTAAATGAGAATTCAAAATTAAAATCTCATTTGAAAAATATTGTCGGTACTTTTTTACACTCGTGTTACTTGCTTCAAATTTTCATAGTTTTGAACCGAATCAACGCTGAACGAGTCGAATATAAACATGTTCCCATTTGTTTTCAGCACGGCGTTGCAATTTGGCAGTCCTATTTGACGGTGGGCGATATATAAAAAGAAGAACAAGAACCACCCTCCCATCTTCCATCTCCTCCCTCTCCACTGCGCAATAATAGCGAGTTCCACGACAAGTTCCCCCCAAGAAACACAAAACAAAAAGCTAATCAACGTCATCACACGGACCATCCCAACTCTTCTACAGGAATAGGGAGTTGACAAGACAAAACAAACAAAGAAAAAAGAACGCGACTAAAGGAAAACAAAAAAGGAAATGAAAAAAAAATCGTCATTAAAATTACTAGTTTCCTTATAATCTATTATTATTTTAAACAAAACTAATTTTACTTGGCAAATAATAATATTAATAATAATAATCATCACAATCACGTTATCTACGTCGTTGCGATCGATTTTAACTGCAGTTGAAGAATGAAAAAATCGAGAAGACAAAGCAACAATAATAATATCAATAATGTTTAGGATAAATAGGAAATGGAACAATTTTTATTAACGCGAGTACTTGCGTGCGCGCGGATATATAATAATAACAACTTTAAGTTGGTTGTTTTTTATTGTTGAAAAAAAAAAAAAATTTCTAGCCTAATTCATCAGAAATAATCGTTATTTTGCACATATAGATATTTTCGGTCATCCTACTTTCCCCCACGTGTTTCAGTCTTCGGTAGATAATAAAAAGGAAAGGAGAAAAAAAAACATATTAAACGTGCAGGCTACGTCGTCGAATTTTACGAATAATTGTTATTCCATAGGTAATACGGAAAAAAAAATTCTTTTTATTATTGTACTCGAATGATTGTCTAATAATATTGTATGCAACAATTATCATTATAACTATTATTATTAATATTATTATTATTGCCATCATTATCGGCGGTGGTTTGGATTGCCAAAATCAAGATAATAATTTCGATTATAATTCGGAAAAAAAGAGGGAAAGACACGCGATCCTCGCAATCCTCTTGAAATTATAGCTAGTTGCAATTAACGATTACATACTATACGTGTACGTATAGCATAGAAGAAGAAGAAGAAGAAGAATAAACAGTCAAAGGCGAAATGGAAAAGTGTTACAAAGGCAACTTATTTTTAATGTTTCGGGCTATCTTTTATAATATCTTCGTTATTATCTTTATATATGAATGTTATTGAAATTTATGTATCTACATACACACATTTTGCTTACAGTTCATACGTTTCGTAACAACATACGGTATAATATAGTATGGTGTGTCACATAGTTACGAATTTTTGGTGAGATTATTACCTTCTAGAGAGAACGGAACCTACTTTCTTTATCCTTTTTTTTTCTCAATAACGTTTCCATTTTCCTCTATTCTTCTTTTTTGTCCCGTCCGGATTCTTCGATCATTATAATGGTGTTAATATTATTTTTTTCGAATACAATATAGGTACGATAAGTATAAGTTTTTGATCACAAGAACGGGAAAAACAGACGGGCTGAAAAATGATGATCCAAGTTGGATCGATCGGAGTACATACGCATACACACACACATACCTGTAGATTGAAAACTCACGCTGCAGCAATTTGTGCACTTTTGATTGAAGTATATCGCACGCATGCTTTAGGTAAGCGCGCGTTGGATGAAAATTACTTAATTATTCCTCTGCAGTTCCTTGTGCTCTTTTCTTTTCTCTATAATGCAATTCAACATTGCCTGACAATGGTAAGAACAGTTTTCGAAAACAGCTGTAGGTATGTACGGAGGAAGATCGATGCGAGACGGTGTATTTGTATTTTATATACAAAAACGATAGAATAAAATTATAATAGACATATAAATAGAAATTAAAATAGTTGTACACGCTGGAAAACGAAAAGAATAAAATTAAATTAAATTAAATTATCTAATAAAGAGATAAGGTAAAACTACATTTTATACAAAAGCAAGCGGGAGAGCGAGATAGAAAGGGAAGCAAGCATTGGTACAGATGGACTGTAGTAACAGTATAAATATCAGGAAATATCAGCACAGTTTGATTTTAATGGTAAAGAAGAAGAGAAAAGAAGAATGAAAATAAAATCAAGTAAAAACAAAAAATATGCGCTATGAAAAGATAAATAAATAAATATAGGCGCGTTTGTGTGTGCGTGATAAACATTGTAGTTTCATTATATCCTCGTAAGCTGCTTTTTCTTTTTTCTCATTATTAAATCACGCAACTAATTCATTACTGTTATTACTATTATTATTACTATTGTGTCGTGCACCGCTGCTCTGTCGTGTTTGTTAATTTTAGGATTAAAATTAAATAAAGAAACTAAACAAGCAAGAAAAACGAAGAAAAACAACAACAACAATATTCACACACACCTAGGGATGATAGCGATGTATAATTCTATATATGTATGATTCTTATGTAGTTAATATTACACGGTAACGATGGTAAAAAAAATGATTAAAAAAATCTAAATAAAAATTGAAAAATAAGTGCAAGAAAACCAAACGAAACTGAAATATCGACGCCTTTGAATTTTTCATTTAAAATTAATAAATAAAAATAATTAATTATGCACAACGTGTGATATATGCGTTTAATTTTCTATTTCACGTTCTAATTTTATCCGTTTACTATTTTGTTGCGAAACGTATCAATCGGATTGTGAATCTTCATCAACTTTCTTTGGTAAATCGTCATTTGTTACACTTCAAACAGTGTTTTGTTTCTTTTGTCCGTTTTGTCCGTTTTGTCTAACCACCTGACATTTACTGGCATTTACTTACAAATTTGAATAACTTCATCGCGCGTCACAGCATAGGATTGGCAGAACTGGTTTTTGTTTCTGGAAATCTGTCAACACGCCCCACGCAAGGCGTCTAATCGTTTGACAGTTTGATGACGCCGACATTATCGTTGACACTTTCGACAAAAACTAGGAAAAGATGATGCAACAATACATGAAGGAGCTGGAGCAGGCAAGTATCATTTCCGATGCGAAAACTCAATTCCTTGTCGAATTCCCGAAGGGGTGTCAAAATTTTTAACCATAACCTAGAAAAAAATAAAACATTCAGGTGCGTGAGCAGATTTTTACCACTTATTTGTGCATTTGTTTATTTTAAAATAATAATTTCACTAACTGTGTATACTTCACACTTACGACCATGCGATCTATTGTTTTTAATCTCACGTAAGAAAGGGTTTGTACCCGTTGCCTATAAATAAATAAAACACTTTCCATTCTATCCACTTCACACCTCAGGAGCCGTTCGATCCCGAGGAATTTGTAGAGCGTCTGGCTTGGCGAACCGTTAACGACACGTTCAAAGACGGTGGAGACAGAAGTTCCTTTGACCCGGTCCTGGTTCACGAGACGTTTCTGCAGGCAATTAAGGACTTGAGGGTACTACAAGAGCGACAACAGAAAAAATGTGACAGGCTGGAGGCGGCGTGCAAGGAGGAGGAAACCAGGCATGCCCTGGAGATCCTCGAACTCCAGGAGAAGAATAAATATGCCATGAAGTTGTTCCATCAGCTCGATGAGAGGATTAACTTTGTTGCCACCAAGGTGCTGCATCTGGGTGACCAGCTCGAGAGCGTCAACACTCCGAGAGCTCGTGCGGTCGAAGCGCAGAAGCTGATGAGACACTTTGCCGAGTTTCTGAGCCCCGGGCCTCTAACGGACCCAGTTTTCACAGACAAATCGTCGGTACGTAGAAAATGAGACTTTTCGGAATCTTTTAACTTTTCCATACCGTTTTCTTCTGATTTCACAGCTTGACGAGGCTGCGGATGTGATACAAAAGTTACATTTGATCGCGCAAGAGCTTCCATCTGACAAGTTTGACAGCGCCAAAAAGAAGATCAGCGCCAAGTATGATGAGATTGAGCGTAGCTTGATAGAGGAGTTTGCTAGGGCTCACAGCGGGGAAGACGCTACACGGATGAAGGAGCTTGCCGCGATCCTGTCCCACTTCAAGGGCTATTCGCAGTGCGTCGACGCGTTCATCGAGCACAGCCAAATGGGTTCGTTCGGCGGCAAGGATGTCTTTCAAGATGTTATTCCAATGTGCACTAAGAACTACAAGCTGATGCAGCAGGTATTTGCCAACCCGACTCAAGTCATGGCCAAATTTGTCCTCAACATTTACCACCTCAGGCTGCAAAAGTACGTTGTGGCGAAGCTCGCCGATCGCACGGACTCCGACAAGTATCTGAAGAATCTTTACGACCTCTACTCAAAGACGATTAAACTATCCAACGACCTGAAGCGGTTTGATATGGGAACAGACGAGGCTTACCTCGCTAAACTCACCAGGAATATCTTTCAGAAACATCTTGATTCCTATATAAGGTAATGCAGGCTTTGCCGTCCACTCAGTGTCCCGTTTTCGTGCTCCATCGGCGGTAGACCAATAATGAATTGTATTTCCTTGATTTCAGTATCGAGACTAAATCTCTGCGAGAGAAATCTGCGTCCCTGCTGATCAAGTACTACGAGTCTAAGAATCATCAGAAAAAGCAGCTGCAAACTGGTGGCTTTCAGGAACTAAGGAGAGACTTACAGGCTGTACTAGGCACTAGAACAAACATCAATATAGCTCAGATTGAAGATTACGGCGGGGAGACCTTCCTCTCCGAGGAATTGGCCATCGCTCTGCTTCAGGAGAGCAAACTGGCTTTTCAACGGTGTGAGATCCTCTCACAATCGAGCGACCTACCTGTAAACGCTCTGCAGATACTAGAAATCTTGCTACAGTATCTGACCAGCGAACACGTGGACTATGCTCTGGAATTGGGACTCCAAAGTGTCCCCATACCCGAGAGCGGATCTCAACCTGAAATCCACTTTTTCAACGTAGTCAGACGGTGCAACGCCATCATTCATCTACTCGAAAAGCAATTCAACGACAGCCTCGTGCCACTAGTCATGTATGCAAGTGTTTCATTTCGAATACAGACCAGTAGTTGATTTTTTTTGAAAACCTTGAAATCTGGAGTACAGAAAAATTGACATTGGGTTCTGACTTACAAGGAATCCTTATTAGCGGTTGAAATATTTTACGTTTAATCTATTTCAAGCAATGACCCTGCACCAATCTTCTTATGTCTCGTAGATCAACGTCGAAGCACGGGGACTGCTTGGCCAAGAAGAAAGCTGTCTTGGAGCAGCTGGAGTTGAAACTGGACACGGGTTTGGACAGAAGTATAAACGCGATAGTTGGCTGGGTGAAAATTTACTTGCAGAATGAGCAGCGCAAGACGGACTTCAAGCCGGAGTCTGACGTTGACACGTTGAACACCCCTGCCTGTTTGGTCGTGGTTCAATACGTTTCAACGATGATCACTCACATAAGAGACAGGCTCGACGAGAAGAACGTCGAAAATGTTCTTACAGAATTGGGAGTCAGATTTCACAGGGTGATTTACGAGCACTTGCAGCAGTTCCAGTTCAACTCCGCCGGTGCGATGTGCGCCATTTGTGACATGAATGCTTACAGAGAGTGCGCTAAAAGTCTTAAAGTCGGTCTAGTCACGAACCTCTTCGACACACTGCACGCTCTCTGCAATTTGCTCCTCGTCAAGCCTGAGAATTTGAAGCAGGTCTGCACTGGGGATCAGTTGGTAAGTTCTGAGTTACGAAATGCTGTAGCGATTTCTTGCTTCTAAGAAAGTATCTATGACGTTTGTAATATTCTATAAAACTACGAATCCTCGTTTTTTTTTTTTTGCAGGCCATGCTCGACAGGTCTATACTGATAAATTTTATACAGCTCAGGACAGACTACAAGACTCAGAAATTGGCAAACTGTTTGAAAGGCCTTGCTGCCTAGATGGTGGAATTTAACAGACTGATCATCTCTACCACGGTTTTAAGAGGAACACGAAAACAATCGAGGTATAACGATAATATTCTGTAAATAATAATCGTAATATTTAATATAAATGTATATGAAGAAAAATATGCATATACCAAGTATATAAACTTTCCAAGTGCAAAGTTGTAGGAAATAAACTGTAAATAACTAAAGCTCGGTGTACATTCGGACACAATTTGATTTGAAATATCATTTACTTCATTCTTTCTTCAGTCACTTGAAACAAACAATCAAAAGGGCAAAGAAATGACGAAATTTCGCGATATTCATAGCAAATGTATTAATTTTATTGTTACATACATAATTATAATAATCACGTTGCAATGGAACCCTGGCATATTACGGGACTCAAAGAAATGAGACAAGAGTGGAGAAGTTTTTTCTTGTTCCGTTTTCACATCAACCTGACTAACAGTAATGATTCCTTATAAAAATTATACATAGTATAGTATGTACAGCTGCACTGTAACTTGGCGGTCTGACGGTATGATTAGAAATAAGTTAGCCTGCTAGTTTGACAATTGCCTGGTTTAGTTAGCAACCTAGTAGAAAACCGATTTTATCTGACTAGAATTATCAACTCAGGCAAAGAAGATTCTCCGTTGTTACAATTATTATTTGAATCGAAATCAATAATAGACAATAATCGATAGCCTAGTCGCTGTGTCGGAAAATCATTCATTTTCACGTTCGATGATGTGAATAGATCATTGTTATCGAAATATTGGCTAATGTTTCATTGTTGCTTAGATTTGAATTAGGGCATACTATACAGAGCGTATAGTATTTTCTATCGGTCGTTGAAGTCGAACAACGAAAAGAATGTTAAAAAAATTTACGAGTTTCAAAGACCCCGAATTATAAAAGTCTACATTTTAATTCCTACACTTCCAAGTAAATATATAATTTTATTGACACTACAAAAAATATTTATTGACAAAAACAAACGCATGGCAAAATGATGCTACTGTGGTAGAAACATCCTTGCCATTAATCGACAATGCCACTTATCTGACAAAGGTGAGGAAAACGCAAGAAAAACCTCAAAAAGAAGAATATTGGATGTAAGAACCTGTGAGCCAAATATGTTATTTCAGGAAAATTCATCTTAGTGATGTTTGGTTAATTTTTTCCCTCTTCAAGAAGGATCAATATAAAGAACAGTAATTTTATAATTTTTATTTCTTCTAGTTTTTCCTAAATAAAAATGGAATCCCATTTTTCCACAACGGATTATCGCGAACATCCAAGCTTCTCCTTTTGACCCGCGGCTCGGGTCAGGTCATAATTTTTGTCGTTATCGGACCAGAGTGGCACGGCTGAGTGAGCCACGAGAATTGGCCGATTGTTGGGCTTAATATCTAATAGAGAATGCGGAAGTAGCTAGATCAATTTTCATATTTTCTCTTTATTCGCCATTTGTGGATCAGCGCATGCGGTACGTGTTGGTTTCATGCACCTCGCACAATTCCCCCTTGAAGTCTAGTTCGATGCTGAAGTCGAGGTCTCGATTATTTCTCGCGTTGGGCTTCATTGAGAATACTCCATATATCTCCTCCCCTTTTTTCACAGTCATGTAATCGTCAAAGTAAAATACAGTCTGTTTCCAGTGCGTGTACTGCGCCTCAGGCGCCGTACTGAATCCTATGCGTTTGTGGCACTTGGTGAATTCTATGTTGAAGAATGTGACCAGAGCCTGGACGTAGTCGTTCCTCCTGACCTGAAGATTGAACGGCGATGTGAAATCCAGGTCCGCCTTGGTAACTGTGTACAGGTCGACCTCCTTTATCAGGCAAGCGTTCGTCACGACCTGTTTTGGGTCGACGACGTCGACCAACGGCTCGCTTATCGCCACCTTCCTGATGCTACTCATGTCAAAGCCGTAGACGTCGTCCCACCAGTTTATCTTCTCGTCTTTGTACTGACGGTCCTCGATACCGCATATGAAAAGCGTCGCCTTGTCAGGAAACAGCATTCCGTCTTCGCACAGCCACTTATCTCTGGCGAACAGGACCGTGTCCAGCATCGATTCGTAGAACAAGCAGTAGCCCATCCATTCGGAGATTATTATGTCTACCTTCTCAATGCCGTCCGGCAGAGTCACCTCCTCCACCTTCCCCTTCAGGATCGTTATCACATTCGAGAGCTGGTTCGCCTCAACGATCTTCTTCGCGTACTCGACTATGTTCGAGCACTCGATTCCGATGACACGAGCCGCCCCTGCCTTGGCAGCGAACATCGACAGGATCCCTGTGCCGCAGCCTATGTCCAGCACCGTTTTACCCTTGAACAGGTGCTTGTTGTGGTACATACTGTTTCTGTACGTCACCGTCCTTATCTCATCCTTCAGCATCTCTTCGTGAATGCCAAAGTGTGCGTACGAGTCGAAGTAGTAGTCTCGCGAGGTCATGTCATCTACCGACACTGCCTCCTTGTCGTTTGGCGTCGCTGCATCCTTTCCCGATGGCACCGCCGGCTCAGCTACTTCCATGGTTTCCATCTTAAGTGTCTGTGAATGAGAAATATTTATTTATTTATTTATTCATTTATGATACACGGGTGTAAACGCTGTTATACATGAAAATAAGTACACTGCAGAATCCATTGCAAAGTAACAAGTGCGGAGCAGATATAGTAACGAAGTTGATCAATCATAATCAAATAAATCTCTCGACTTCAAATGCAAGAAGCATTTGATGAGTTAGAGGAGATAAGATCAAGCACATTGTCTCTCGAGTTGAAGATATTGTTGCGTTGCTCAAGACAAAGAAAAAAATGACAAAAGTCAGAGGCATTATACATTTTTAAAACAAAACAAAAATGTGTACACTCTGTATATGATTTTAGATGTGAATTGAAAGAATACCGATACATTAAACGTAACTGGTCTGAGAACACATTGAAATAATCCTGAAGATAGTCGAAGAAACAATTGAAAATGGAAAATACTAGTTAACGGACAATCTTAGAAATAATTCACCAATAGTCAAAAGCATTAAGCATCGAACTGTGCAAGTTCTGGTCTGATGGTAAATTGTAGAAACACGAGGCGAAGATTGTTTGGTTAGAAAGCCGAAGAAGCCGGTGGCCGCGACTGTTTGGTATCAAGTCAAGTTTGAATTGCGGCGGTTTTGAGATATCGAGTAAAAGTTGGATATTCCTGGACACGTGTCGATTTTACTTACGATAGAGTTCATGTGCGGTAAACTAATCTACGAAAGTCTTATCGGCTGTCTAATTGACCAACTTCTTAGTTCGGTTGCAACGCGACGCGGTATAACTCGGATGATCGTTGAAACAAAATGAAAGCCTGCGTCCGTGACGGCGGCGTTCGACTCGTGAAAACGGCTTCGTCGTCCACGTGCACGCGCCAAAATAAATGGCGTCTAATTCACCGCATTGTCAGGTGTGAAAATCGCGGCCATTATGATGTGCGGATTTCGGGGCGTGATTGGAAATCTGTAATATCGAAAAGAGCGCCAGGCATATCCACGTTTCTTGTATTTTAGCCGGCGCAGCGAAATCGGTCGACTCGGCGGCGGATAGTTTGAGTCTGCTTTACCGTCCGGCGAAACTACGACGACGAACAGAATATTCTTATACAAAAAGCACACTATCGGAAACACGATATCGGCGAATTTTCTTTGTTCCGACATCCGTAGACTCGGCACAACGTCGCGGTTATCGTCCGGCTCGATTTTACTTAATGAGACTACAAACTCACCGTGTGATCGCTGACAAGTACGCTACTCTCGCTGATGTCCACCGGCACTTCGCTGTTCGCCGCCATTTTTTATTTCGCTATGGCTGTTCACACGGAATCGTGGACCCCGTAGTTTCACATTTTAACAACGTCGCAGCAGACGAAGCAGTCGATGCATCGATTGCGCCGCACAATTGCGCGCGAGAATTTAGCCTCTTTTGATCGTCTCCCGCTTTGCGCCTGGCTTGACCCTCACTGGAAATGGGTAAAAAAAACATTAAACACCAATTGGTCCATCGTATAGCGCCGATTTATTCATCGTCGAGTCGTCTTGAATACGTATTTTGACGTTGTTTGCGACCCCCCGCGAAATGCGGGCCGCCATACAGGGTCGCCAACGACTCAAGTTCAGAAAAATGTCTCTCGTCGCAAGGTTTAACACGCTTGGCGCGTATTCATCGCGATCGTTCACAAACCGAGGCCTCGCCGAGCTTAAAATACCTACACTGCGCTTGCGGGTAACATAAAGTGCAGAAATGCGGCGGAAATCGTCATCAATTACATATATTACGCGATAATTCGCCAAACGAAAATTGGTAAATTTCCGGGAACTGCAGGTAGCGGGTATTTTTTTCGTCATGGATTGACGGCCCTGATCGTTACAGCAAAGTGGTTGGCAGCAGATCTCGGTGAAAGTGAGGGGAGTGGGAAATGGGCAGGGAACAGCAGCAGCAGTTTGTGGCAGTTTGTGGTGTTTGTCCGCGGTGTCGCTGAACCAGTGAATAAGCTAACGCAACGATATTCTTGTCCTCTCATAAGGAACTCGAAGGAGGTCAACAAAGGCCGTTCTAGTTCTCGGTGTGATCATTTCTCTCTACTATTTCCGAGGATATTCGGAACTGACGACCGTTTTCATGTCTCGCTGCGAGTACGGCCACCTACCGAAACTGCCTATGAAGATCGTCGAACGTTAGAAAATGCTGGTAAGAATCCACCAGCTCGAATTCGTATCTGCGTTGTATCTCAATTGCCATTCTGGTTTTTGCCTCATCTCAGAATCGCTTCTCTTCATTTCGCAGTTTTTTTTCCTAACTGATTCCCACCCTCCCTGTATTGCGTATGTTTTTACTTCCTGAAAATCGTCTCTTTTTCGTTTCCGCCATTCAATCAATCGTCTATATCACATATTCTCATCCCATCTTTGCCAGCTGATGGATCCCATCGCAGAATAAAAATAAATAAAAATTTTTAAAAACAACGTACCTTTAACCGTCTGATTTTCAGGGAGACGATCCGCCGTATCTGTCGGTTGGTACGGAGGTAAGTGCTAAGTACAAGGGTGCGTTTTGCGAGGCTAAAATCAGGAAGGTCGTGCGGTCCGTCAAATGCCGCGTGACGTATAAGCAGGGCCTGGGAACAGCAACAGTCACCGATGATCAGATAAAGGGAACGCTCAGGGTAGGGGCGTTGGTCGAAGCTAAGCACAATGACAGAAAGGAATTCGTCGACGCAACGGTCACCAAAATACAAGACTGCAGTCAGTACACTGTCGTATTTGACGACGGAGACATAACCACCCTTAGACGAACTGCTTTGTGCCTGAAAAGTGGCAGACACTTTGCAGAGAGCGAAACTTTGGATCAGCTACCTCTCACTCATCCCGAACACTTTGGTAATCCTGTTATCGGCGGTAGGAGGGGGCGGAGATCCAGGCAAGCTCAGTAAGTATCGAATCTAGTTATAACTCAAGCTCCGAAAGGCGTGTTAGTTGAGGAAAATGACAGAAGCTGCGACTATCTTCGTTTTCCATTATGAAACGTTGACCGTTCTCCAGGGATGAGAGCAGCGACGATGAGGAAAGCCCACCGCGAGGTGTCAGAGAATCGGGTTCCGGAGGTGTGGGCAAAGAACAGGTCGAAACGGAACCAGAGATCGGTAGAGTTGTATGTGTAGAGCTCGGAGACAAGAAGAAAAAGGACAACTGGTTCCCGGGGCTGGTAGTCGCTCCGACTGCCCAGGATACAGTTAGGATACGTGTCCGGGACGATTATCTAGTTCGGTCGTTCAAGGATGCCAGATAGTGAGTATTTGAATTTGAATTTAAAGTCATCAAAAAACACAACAACTAATCAAGTATATACAATCTATATAATAATTGCTTTATGTCACATAGATATTATTTATCATTTCCACGCAGTCTGTTCAATTTGACAGTATTAAGAATACTTGTGAAGTACAATAGATTTGAGAACTAAAACGATTATTATTTGGTCAGTTAATCTCTTTCCATATTTTTGTAAACCTTCAATCATACACAGACTTTTATCATATTTCTAATATATTTTTGTCATTTACATTTGTAGTTGTTATTTTTTCTCATTTTATATTCCCTTGGTATTTTATTGAAATAATAGGTATGTAGTTGAGTATAAATAACTCATTTTACCTTTATTCATATACGTTTTTGGTAATGTAATACTATCATTTGTAGTGGCGGCTGTGCTAATGGTAAATGGCACAATAAGATTTGGATAATGCATAGCAAGCCCTTTTAATAGAAATTTATCTTGTAAATTATATGGTACAGCTTTGTTGCTATCTGCCATTTTCAGTATTTTTATAATCTTACTATGTATACTGTTCAGTGCTTGCAGAGTAATTTTATTTAGAAGCTTTTTTTTTTATTTGCAGCTATAATTCCATCAATAAGGCCATACATTATGGCATATTGGTTGTCAGACAATATATTTGTTTTTGCCAATAAGATAATTTATATGGCAGTTTTCATTTAAGTTTACATTTTATATTTTCTCATTGCCAACATATAGATTGAAATCCCTTGATATACAATCTCTGTGATTAACAACTGTAATGTTTACTGTTCTTTTTTATATTTATGATAACGCATTTTGGTCCAGCCATTCTTTGATATTCAACTCTCGAGCAAGTTCTTTCACTTTCTATACGGCAAAAATATGCAATATTACTCGTCATGTTTTCAGCTACACCGTTCCAAAGAAGGAAGCAACAGAGTTCACCAAAGAATTGGTTAACAAGGTCGAGAATAATGCGCTCAAAATTGCCGTTGAAAAGGCATTATTATTTCTCGACAAAAATGAACTTCCACCTCACTGGGACAGGGATTCTCTATTCGGCAATGCAGACTCTAGCGGGAACAGCGATAGCGACGCAGAACTGGATTCCGACGTGAGTGTCTGTAATCCATGACGTTTGAACTTGGCCGCTGCTGATCAATTCGCGCATTGATTCTTATTCTCTCTTCTTTCTGATTTGTAGAGTTCGGATGATGAGCCAAGGGAGGAAAAGGATCACTTTGTCGCACAGCTTTACAAGTTTATGGATGATCGAGGAACTCCGATAAATAATTGTCCTATGATAGGGACACAGGACATAGATTTGTACAGATTATTTAGAGCCGTTTACAAACTGGGTGGTTACAATCGCGTCACAAATCAGAATCAATGGAAGTCCATTACTCGTCGACTTGGTTTTCCCATTCAGAGTACGTCGTCAACTCAGAACGCCGTGAAACAGCAGTACAAAAAGTTCCTTCATTCTTTTGAAGATTTTTATAGGAAGCTCGGTTGCACAATGGTAAATCACCCGAGGGGCAGCACCAGGAAGCAGAGACCTGGTAGGAGTCTGATTAGAGACAGAGACAGGAACACGCCTGTCCCGCCACAGATGCCTTCGACTAAGGTTGAGAAGGAGGAGGAAGAAAAGGAGAAGGACAAGGACAGAGAAAAGGAGAAGGAGAGAGAAAAGGACAAGGAAAAAGAAAAAGAAAAAGAGAAGGAAAAGGAAAAGGAAAGGGAGAAGGAGAAAGAAAAAGAGAAGGAAAAAGAGAAGGAAAAGGAGAAAGAGAAGGAAAAGGAGAAGGAGAAGGAGAAGGAGAAGGAGAAGGAGAAGGAGAAGGAGAAGGAGAAGGAGAAGAGAATCGAGGAGGAGGAAAAGAAGGAGAAAAAGGAGGTGAAGAAGGAGGTGAAGAAGGAGCCGATAAAGGAGGAGGAGATCGTGAAGATTAAGAAGAAGGAGGAATTCGAAGAGAGCGGGAGCGGACAAGACAGCGACGTGAACATTGACGGCGAGGAAGAATCGTCGTCTAGCGAAAAGTCGCAGAAAATCGTTGCCACATTGGCGACAAAGGCAAAGCCACCGGCAAAGGTGAAAGAGGAAAAGAAGAAAGCCGGGGATAAGAAGAAGGGGGATCTGAAAAAGTCAGAGAAGAAGGTGGAAGACAAGGTGAAAGAGGAAGAACAGCCGACCGTGACCAGATCAAAGTCCAAGGATGACACGACCAAGGGTAAACCGTCGACTGCTGAACCCAGAGACGTTCGAACACCGTCCGCGGAGACCGAGAAGAAGATCCCCCCAAAGCAGCGCCGACCTACCGAAGAAGAATTGAAAAAACGTGGCAGAAAACGCAAGGAAAGTGAGCCGGAAAAGCCGAGGCCAATGGAGGAAATGCCTACTGATCCCGCACCATCGTACAAAGGGGTGGTTGATCTCGGAGATCGTCTGAAGGTTTACTACGGGCCTAACCATGAGTCTAAAGTAACTTACGAGGCCAAAGTAATCGACATAGAGAAGGAGGGTGCGGAGCCAGTTTACCTGGTCCATTACACCGGTTGGAATACGCGATACGACGAGTGGATAAAGGGCTCTAGGATCGCGCAAAACTTTACACAGACTCAGGGTCGGGTAAAGCGTGGGAAGACCACTCCTAGGCCACAGACTCCAAGTACCGCAGGCTCCTCCGCATCCAGCAAACTAGCCAAGTCATCGGCGCAGAACAGGAGAAGGGCACACAGTGTCGCACCGACGTCTGGAACCGCTGCAATAACCACTACATCGATCATGAAAGAGGTCGGGAAACGGGACGAGAAGGAGAAGGACGGCCAACCGCCTCGGTCTACAACACCATCTTCGGTTGCAAGTTCAAGCTCCAGGACAAAGAGCCCTGCGACCCCAGCCATAGGCAGGCAAACCAGAGTTACCAGGAACAACGACTCCTCGGGACTCGAACCTCGGAGACGTACTAGACGCATGTCTGGTCACACGGACATATCAGTGGCATCGGAGAGCGACAGTGATGCCTACGAGTCGGATACGATGGAACCGGAACAAACGAGGACGAGATCCAGGGGAATGGAGGAGAGAAAGAGGAACGCGAGGCGACGAGGGGATGACGAGGTGAAAACCGAGGACTGCAGCGAAGCTGAGGAGGAGAAGGACGCGCCTGAGGAGCTCAGAAGGGGGCGCAGACTCAGGAAAACGCCAGGAAAGAATCAGTCGGTGAAGTCTGAGCCTGAGAGTGACGAGGATCAACCCAAGGGTCGGGACTTTGATCTGAATCAAATCAGGTCGGAGCTGAAGGGTTTTGAAAAGGCTGTCAAACTCGAAATGATCAGGGTTGAGAGGGAACCAGAGGAGGCGAACCTTGAAGAGAAGGAAAACGAGGACAAGCCTCTTGCCCCAATGCCTGCATCACCAAAGACGGAGAAGAAACAGTTAGAGGCACCCAAACTTGAAGCCGTTGTTGAAACAAAGACCCCCGAAAGTACGGAGGATATTTACGAGTTCAAAGAACCTGAACCCTTCGAATTTGAGGTGAGAAACAAACGGGACTCAGGTGGTGAGAAGGACAAGGTTAAGAAACGCGTTTTCGACGAGGAGCCGAAGAGCCCGAAGAAAAAACAGAAGGTACTTCCTCCAGTGCCCAAGGAAATCAAAGCTGAGGTTGATGGCGATCCAAAAAAGAGAGTCCGAAGGTTTGTCACTGCATTTATATCACCTATAATCTATTGATTTGAGTCTATTATCCTCGTCTTATGACACATTTTGACTTTTTAGATCTTTGATCAAGAGGGTAGAAGACGCGGATGTTCTTCCTCCATCCGGGAAGGCCAGATCTCAGCTCGCCTGCGAAGAGGCATTCGACAAGCTTTGCGAATCCCCTTCGTTCAGCCCCTTGAAGCCTGTCCCAGTAGCGGAGGAGGCTGGAAAAGTGGCTACGACGCTCGACCTCCTCTTCAGCGACCTGCCCGGTGACGAGGACGGACCAGCCGACGACCCGGAGGACAGGCTAATCATATCGGAGGCTGAGGTGTCCGAGGCCGAGCAAGAGAACCTCTTCACTTATCAGCAGGAGATTTTTCCGTCCAATGACATTCCCGATACCATGGAGTTCAGCAAGGAGGAGGTCAAGGACCAAGAAAAGGCGTCCAAGGAGGTACCGCTACCCGGTGGCAGTAAATCGGCGCCGACAACAAACGCGGAGATCAAACAACCCGCTATTAAAATTTCACCGGCAGCTATCGTGACTACCGTCGCCACTGTTCCTGTCGAACTGAAAACGCTTGACGTAAAACCCCCTGAAATTTCTCCCGCGCTGTCCCCTGCCCTCGTAGTACCAGCTCCGATCAGCACCAGGCTCCCGGCGACGTCGACGATAGAGGAAAAACTATCAGCAGCAGCAATGGCGTTCAAAAATAAGACCAAGGATGCGAGACGGGAGGAGGAGGAGCAGAGGAAGGCAGCGAAGGAGTCGTCGAAGAAGTCGGAGACGTCTGTTATCGTAAGAAAAGGGAAGGATGATCAGGGATCGGCGAAAATCTCGGAAATCGATAACAGTATTGGCAAGCGAAGCGAAGATGGGAAAGAAGAGAAGAGTGGAGAGGAGGCTATGAGGGTCGCGATCAAGCAAAAACAAGAAGAACTTCAGCAGTTGAAGATGAAGAAGGAGGCTGAACTTAAACGGGCGGTGGAAGCCAAAGCCGCCGCTGCTTCGGCCGAACAGAAGAAACTCGCTCAAGATAAGCTAGAGGAGGAACAGAAGAGGAAAGAGGACGAGGCTTCAACGTCGTCTAGGAAAGAGGAAGAGCGCAGAGACCGCGATCAGAAGGACAAGGAGAAGGACAAGCGGAAACGTGTCATAAGCCAGGAATTCATCGACTCGACAGACAGCAGCGACTCGGAGCAACGTCTGGTCATAGACAACGAAGAACCGCCAGAGGAGAAAAACGCCACCTCGAATTTCGACATCAAGCTTCGAGCTGAGCTTGAGAAACTCCAAGACATTCAAGAGGGAAGGAACGCCCAGATCCAGCCGCCCATCGAGGACCCCGCTGTCCTGGAGTGTAAACCTCTCATTGTTATACCGCTACCCAAAACCGACGAAGAGGCTGAAAACATCAGCTCTCTTCTCTGCGAAGAGGAGATTCCAGGCTCCCCGGCTCCCGTCATCGACAACATCGATCAGGCCAACTCTTCTGCACCCAATCAACTTCCCTCCCAGGTCAAAGTCTCCGAAAGCAACATAGTGTTGTTGGAAATGCCGTTCGCCAGCGCTCCTACTTCTGGCCAGACATCTGCCGGCGTTGGCACTGTTTCTACGATCAGCGTCGCTGTGTCCAAGAGTTCCGACATCTCAGTACCCGTCTCGCTGCCAGTCCAGCAGGTCCTTGTTATTGGACCTAGAGCTCAACCTCTTCCGCAACCTCTTCCTCAGCCACAAGCGCCTGGTTTGTGAAACTTTCCTTCAATTCGTTATTTCAGGATGTCTAACGACACAAAGCTGAAGCTAGCAGTCAGAGTTCAGTTAACATTGCTCCAAATAAGGTAGTGAATCCTATTGGCATAAACATTGTCAAATCTTAAGGAGAGTTGGTACTTTTACAAAATTATAAGCAAAAATATTGCACGGCATTGTTCTATTTGAAAAAAGTTTTGCCCACTTTGACTACTACCTATGGCTATATTTAAAACTTGAGAAACCTAGAAATCTCTTGAGACATTTCAATGTCTGTGATATTCTACCGAAATCTTGGGAAATTTCAAATTTTCTATTTCTCCATTGACTGTTTTTGTTTGTATAATTAGCGGCTCCTGTGGCAGTCCAACGGCGGGAGAGCAACGAGGCTGCTCCAGTAATGGACAACACGCCACCAACGACCCCAGATTCGACTATTTCAAACATATCGGGTTCGCCGAGAGGTGAGGGCACTGGAGGATCGTCACCACTGTCGGAGGACAACACCAAGTCGAACAGGGATAGCTCAGAGGCTGACAACGACGCAGCTGGCAAATGTATCGGCGGAGGCTTCAGCGAGGACGATACCTGCATGAATAACGCTTCCGAAGGTGGCGGTGGCCAGGAAAGAGAGGCCAAGACAGCAGCTAAGAGGGCTGCCGAAGAGGCCCAATCACCCAAGAAGCGAAAACGTAGCAGAAAACATTCCGAATGCGGCAGCAACATTGGAAAAAAATCGTCAGGTACTAGACACTCGTCAAGGCATTCCATGCGGCATTCGGGCGCAGGAAGCGATAGCGACGACACCAGCGAAAGCTCCAATATGATATGTGCTGGTAATTCAAACGTCACCAATCATCCCAATATCGCAACAACTGTTACGGATCTCGTTACCTACTCAACTAGGTCACCCAGACCTTTGAAGTATAACTTTTACGTCGAGCTAGGTGAGTTGACGTCATGTTAAGGACTGAAATTAAAGATTCTTGAACTAAAGTTGAGCACAGTCTTCATGCGTCAATGTTTTTGAACAAAAATAATCAACTGTGAAAACGATTTTTCTTTACAGATCCCGAGCTGGATGGCAGCCAACGTATCGCCGTGCTGCAACAAAAGCTTGCAGAACTACGAAAGACTTATAACGCGGTAAAGGTAGAACTTGCCGGTATAGAGAGAAGGAGAAAAAAGTTGAGACGGAGAGAACGTGAAGGTAAGTCGAAATGGTTCGCTGAATACTTGAAAGTTCATTTTTTTCAAATGTTTTATTTTGAGTGCAGATCCCAGCACTTTTCTCATGTAAATAACTCGATCCGATATTCCTGCTTCTCTAATACGTTTATGTGCCAAATATCTCTCGTGCCGTTTATTCTCCGAATATCTGATTTATGGTCTGTCTTCTATCGTTTGACAAGCAAATTGACTAACTCGTTTGTAATTCGCTTAACTTAACTCGGCTCTGTGATGAAAGCTTCGTAAATATTATCTGTTGATAATATAGCGCTTAGTTTATGTTCTATTGCGTGCGTAATTGTTTTGGTTCTTTAAACAATAGATAATTCGTCTTGTTTAGATATTTTTACCTTTGGTATTACAGATTCACCCTCGGAATGAGAGTGTTGGAATTATTGAGCGAGTGGGTTACATACGGTGGGGGAGATTCGATAAATCAGATTTTTCATTTTTAACCAAAACCATCGCTGTGATAAAAGCCATAAGTCAAATCATTCAATGATTTCTTGCATTGTTTATGATTCAGGTTGCGCACCACAAATGAGAACTGTAATTCTTTGTGTGTAATTTTAAGGCAATGTCAATAAAGCCACGTTTCTGCATGACAAAAAAAAGTCCAGAGATGAAACTTGGACTTTCTATTTTTTCGCCCCCAACCATTCGTATAATCGTAGAACTCCATTTCCTCCATTGTGAAGCAAGAATGAAATATCAGATCGGGTTTTAGATACATATTACTAGAACTTTGCACAAGGATAGGGATGGCCACGTAAAATAAAAACATACATTTGGTATAATGATTCAATTTCGAAACCTCTAATTGATGATTATTTCAGCATTGAAGGCAGCCAAAGCAGAGATGCAACAAGCTTGCTCGTGATGAGAAAACAAACACGAGAGAGACAAAAAAGAAAGCAAACGAGCAGAATTTTAAAGAAAACTAAATACTTTAGCCGCCTGACGCGAGTGCAAATATGAAACATTCAGTGTGAGTTGTAGTCAACGATCATTATATTAAAATAGGATATGCGTTGGGAGGAAAAAAAAGGAGAAGCTGGAAAAGAAGGAGGGAAGCAGAAGAAGAAGGAAGAGCATCATGTTTGTGATTTGGGCACCTGCAATTGTGGCAAAAAGATCATGACAATTTTTATCTCTATCGTATTATATACAATTATCTGTCTATCTATCATTGGTATAGGTATTTTAAAATTTCAACGTTTAATCAAAGTTGTAGATATAGCATTTAAGATCTAGATTTTATTCTAAAATTAGTTTTCAGATATAGTGCTTCGATGAATAATTGCGTACGTGTCGTCTAAATTGTTGCTGTTTTTTTTTGTTCTATTTGAAAAAAAAAATTTTTCAACCGTTTCATTCACGTTATTTTTGGCAGTTTAACCCCTTTTATCATTGTGTGTACTTATTTCTGGGACACCATATATATGTGTATATATATATATGGTGTATGTATTACATGTTTATATTGTACACGCACGTGTAAATAGAGTACAAAAAATTATTCAATCGGCAACTACGTTAAGTAATATCAGTCTTTTTTCATAGATAAACGAAAAACAAAACAAAACAACAAAAAAATCCAAACTTCAAAATTGGGAACAACAAAATCTCCTTAGCTGAAATTATCATAGTAGAATTATTACGCATACTCAATATGGATGGACGGAAAAAATTTCAATACGACCAAATCGTTCGATTTTGTCTCGCGCGTTTTATATCTTAGGTTTGCAGCATTCAAAATGAAAAAAAAAAAACCCGGAAGAACGACGAAACGCATTGAAAGATACCGTTTTCCAGTGAAATAATTACTATTACGCGTTACTGAGGTAACTGTTATCATTATTTGCAAAGAAGAAGAAAAAACCTTCGTTAATTGCGTGTATCTACACACGTGTCCTTGCACATTTCTGCTTTATGTGCATGCATTTAACAGTGGAGGGAAATATCTCGCTTTCCTTAAATCTTTAATTATCCTTACGACGAGAATAGAAATGGAATCAATTGTTGCTGCAATATAAACAGTATGAGTTTCGATAGTTTTATACTATACATATTTTAATAATAGGAATACTAATGTATTAGACAATGTGGCTGAAACCAATATCCCTTGCCACGTTTTTCATACTTCGTAATATAACACTAGCAACACAATATTGATTACCAGATTCTCTTAAAGTTTAGATATCATTGTCAGAGTCGTACTATTGCTGAAAAGTCCCGTACTATCGGTTTCAATATGTATTTTTGTTTTGATTCCGTTTCATTTTTTGTTTTCTCCCAATGTAACGGAGAAAACGAAATGGCGATTGAAAGCTTACAGTAAGAATCAAAAGCTGGAAACACGCACACAGATGAAGAACAATACCATTTTCAAAAGCGATATTTGCCTATCGCACATTCGCAAAAGAATTGAAATTTTATATAGATATACGTGTTATTATACATAGTAGGTATATTTTTTATAACGAGCTGAAGAATAAGAAAGTTTGACGAAGTTTGAGGGATAGAGTGAAAGAAAAGAAACGAGAGAGATGATAGAAATAACTACAGGGTGAGACAGTTTCTTCCCGAAATGCCGATGAGTCATAAAATTTATAAAAATAAAAAAATAAAATAAAATTGTAAATAATGACGATAACGATGATAGTAGTTGTAGCGTGTATTTAAATTTATCACTAGGTACGACGTTTATCTAAGATTTACTAAAATGAATTGACCAAACACGCAGATGCAACCAAAGCTCGCGGTTTCACTTTTTGCATTTAAAAGTAAATGATAAAAAAATGTACGCATATATCACATCTCAGTAGCAAGAGGACTTCTTCGAACGACATGAATACAATTCCAGGGCACTTCTCACCGCAGACTTCGAAACAAAATATAATTCTGTTATGATTTTTCAAGTAAATGGCCGCTCCGATCACAAAACACAGATCAGATAATTTTGTGTAGATACAGAAAGAGAGAGAGGAGACTAGAACTGACTACACGGCGTACACACATTACACAGGAGTATGAATAACAAGCGATTCTTGTTTACAAAAACCGCTGGATAATAATTGTCATAAATCGATAGTATTCTAATAAATACGTACATATATTGTATATGATTTTATTGCCTTTTAAATGAGGGGCGTTATTATTATTATTAGTAGTATTATTAATAATGAATAAATCTTACTATAGTACAACATAATCATAATAGCAGTAACAGCATTCAATCATCCGATGGGTTTTGTTTTATTCCCTTTTTTTTTTAAGCACGTGATGGGTAATATTATTATTTACAACGAAAATTTTTGACAGAGAGGGGAAAAGTCACCATTATGTTTCTCAAAACGTTTATACAGATATTTATTTATTACATTGCTATATTAATTTGAATAACAATATTACAGTTTGTTTTACCATACATGATTGGACGTGTTGTGTATACGGCGTGCGCGTAACATTCACATGCCTAAATACAACATAGAAAAGTAAGAGACGGGAAAGAAAAAGATACAATTCACGTGAACACATAATATGATAATTATAATTTTACAAATATACTCGTAGTGTACGCCACTATAATATCATTATACATACATAACTATATACGGCACCTATACGATTACGGGTACTAATTTAAGTTAAATATCTATTCATTATATGAAATTATTATACTGGTAAATTTACAATTGGCATATCCACTTGTTCGATACAAAAAAACAAGTTGTACACCAGAATATTCCCTTCGTATTGCATCTTAAGCATTCAAGTCAGAAAACTTGCAGATATATATATTTTTTTTCCCCCCAATGTTATTTCATCTTCAAGCTTGTCTCCCTCGATTAGTTTTTTATCGAAGAAAATTAGTATTGTGTGACTTGATGATTATAGCCAAATTGTGAAACGTACTTGGCAAACAATTTTCACTCGCATCTAAGTATCCGACGAAAAAATACGCGTCAGTGGAATTTGAAAATCTATGTTTGGGCATGCTTGTTGAATAGTTTTTTTGTTCCTTTTTTTTTCAAACTATGTACAAATACAAAACTCTATTGATATCGCACTTTTGATAATGGGGACTCGAAAGTTAATTTTCCCACTCGTGTAAAGCGAAATTTGCACTGCGTGTAGACGTAACATTTAGGTTTTTGTTTGTTTGCGATAATTTCAATGAATCTGAAAAGAGCAAAGCAATAAGATGTGAAAATATGAAGAAAGTAAGATAAGAAAAATTGGCTTACTGTTCATTCGCACACAAAAAAGTTAAAACTAGACGAAGAAGAAAAAAAAAAGTACAAAGACAAAGGATGGGAGTATTATGAGAAAAACCTCATCGACACACTAGCCACAATGACTGAATTATAGAACAAACCGTTTATCACTGCCAAAAACTAAACATGAACATAGATGAAAACCCATCTGATAAAATCACAGAGAAAAGAATGAAGAGCTGTTCATTCATCTATTAATGATAATTATTTTGATCTTGTTTTATGGCATTTTTGTGTTTTTTTTTTTTTTCAATCGAATAGATAACGAAATAATTCAAATTGATCAAAATTGGGGGATAACTTCTACTTTCTGAACACAGAAGCAACCTGTACCTTATAAATATCTCCCAACGATTTTGGAGATATACATATTATAGATCTGTTATAAACAGAGAAAGAAAATATTAGAAAAGAAGAAAAAGACAAACCGCAACTCGTGTATTACAATACACTCTGTTACATTTCTGCAATAACATTTTATCTGCCTATCTATCTATACATTTATCTATTCATCCATTTGTTACCGGATCTAGATATGAAAAGCTAGCAGTCGGAAGAATAGAGATTTAATAATGTGGCAAAATGATCTTGCTCCTCCCGTCTTTCATCTTCGGCGTTATCGCACATAATTACGGTGACGAATGTCATGTTCCAAGATATCGGGAAAAAAATAAAACGTAAAATACAGGGACAATCGCGGAAGTGGGGGATCGATTTACAATGTCGTTGAGCGAAAGGTCAGTAGAGTTATTTTAACGAGTAATTAGTGTCGAGCGGCTACGTCAACAGGGCGGTAAGCTTGGCGCAGGCATAGCGGCGTCTACCACTGATGCCGGTGAGGACGAAGAGGCGACCGAATTTGCCTTGTTCTCAGCGGCCAGTCTTCGCCTGGCAAACATAAATTGTTCCATCAGTTCGTGGTGCGCTTCTAGCCGCTGAATGCAGTGTAGACAAGCCGTCTTTGGCAAAGGATCGTTCATGTTGACCTGTATCGAAATAATGTAAGACATGTTAAAAATTTACATCGAATGAACGAAAACTTTGAGAAAAACTCTTTCAACGATTCGACGTCTGAATTACAGGGGATTAGATTTTTTTCTGAATTAATTACCGTTATGGGTAAATAGGCGTTGATTTTTTCGGCCAGTTTCATGCGCTCTCCTTCCTCCCCGTAAATGTGTATTACAAATCGGTTCATTTTACTGCACAGCCTGCATATGAAGCCGGTTATCACTGCCTTATCCGTGCTGCCCATCCTTGAGCCAGTAATCTGAATTGGTGGGTGACAGTCGCGTGTTTCTAGTTATGCGCCACAGAGTCACGGGTGACACAATAAAAGCGTGTAACACTTTTCGGTGACAGCGGCAGGCAGCCTCGCGTAAGAATGTTTGGTTATGAGCGGAATGAAAGCACACTTTGTATGTGTGCACATGTGTATTCTCACGCACGTGATTACAGGAAGGGATAAATAATTTCTCTTTCTTTTTTTTATTCTATCATTTATCACAACTTTCTCCCTTCTCTCCTTGATCTCTCCTGTCTCTTTGTAGGGATCAGTGGTCTCTACCTAGAAACACCGCGACGCGAGAGATTCTCTACTTTTGTTTATTGCTAACTAATTTACTGCGCGGATAGCCTGCTGAAGGCGCTGTCGACTCTCTCTCTCTCTCTCTCTCTTTCTCTCTCTCTCTCTCTCTTCCTCTTTCTCTCGCTAGGACAAGTTAAATTTGTAACGAACCACCCCCTCGTAGTATATGAATTTTTTACGAATTTAATATATCCAGAATGGTGAGCCGAGGATTTCAGAATAGCCTCAAGAATCTATTGGAGAGTTGGGGCAGCTTATAACTCATGTGTAGTTTTTGAGTCCTTTTCACGAAAAATCATTGTCAAGTAACATTAATCATATAGAAAAACAGTCAACCTAAGGTCAAAAGCCATTTTGATGCGATGTCCCGTCTGACGGGTCAAATGTAATTGCGTTAATATGAGGATCTGAAACATCCTCTGGTCACTGCGGGACATATTCTGATCACATTTATCATGCGTACTGATCGCAGAGCTGGATTCATATATTTTTTATATCATAGCTGCAGGTAAAGTAAAACGCCATTACACGCGAAGTATGCGACGCATCGCATGTGGTTGGCTAGTCAGCTGTCATCTGTCATCTGTCAAAGGGTGTCTGGGCTCACGGAGCACAACAAAACTTCGGCATATCAGTTTATACCATGTATTTTATTTACAAAGTATTGTGCATTGGAATAAAAAGGTTACGCATTAGTTAACCTGAATATCCTGGTACTGAATTTCTCATACCAGATTAGTGTTAGAAAATTAAGCAATAGTATACTTTCCACAATGCGAGAATTGAGTGCTCATTATACTTCTACATGTGCTGTTTCATAACAGAACACGTACACAGAAGAAAAATGCACTACAGCTTATAGCTGATTAAAGCGTGTGTCGAAATCATATTATTATTCATTTTCCAGCGACCGATTTTTCCAATTTATTTATTTCGGAATCCGCAGATAAATTAATAGAAAAGGTGAATTATTACACTGCGAGTGAAGTGCATGTCGCCGAAGGGGGGGGGGGGGGGGGGGGGGGTGAATATCAGAATATGTAGTGCGATCAAGTTGGACGTGAAGGTGGCTGCTTTTGGTGGGCGCTAGTAGTGGTGGCAGCCCTCTACGCAAGGAAACATCAAGGAAACACAACATAAAATTCAATATGGTGGTTGATAGATTGATCAACTGTTGATGACCGTCGGGGCACTGTTAGAAAAAAAGCCGAAATAAATATAAATAAAAAAAGGAAAACGACTCAGTACAACAAATAAATAGTAAAATGAAAATAAAGAATAATTAAAAATGCTGGACAGTATCGTCAACGATTTATTATTTCGGTGGTGGACGGTCGTTGAGGGTTAATAGTGATGGACTTGAGGTGACTAAAGGCCGTGTTAGGCTAAACAGACAGATTATTAATCATGTGCGATGTGTGCGCAGACTTTCACGATCTTCTTCTCTCTTGTAAGCCATATGATACACTTAGTACATACAAAACCCTAACCTAACCTAACCCTAACCTTTTCGAACGAACCAACGAATGCCATCCGCTTCTCTGTCCAGGCATCCAACTGCCAAACCCCGATGATACGCAGTATCAGCCCGATTTTCATTACTCTCCCTTATTAAATTCGTTTCACAGCTTGTCACCGAATCCCGATTCTCTTTTTTCCGATCCTCCGAGCTCACGACCTCGGCTCTTTGTTCCATCGAGTGTCGCTGCTTTATAACCTATCTGTTTGTTGTTTATCTCCTTTTGTTCCTCATTTACTCGTTCTCAACTGATTGACACATCCCCTGTCTTATCTCTGTTTACTTTCTCTCACACAACTGTCAAACTGACGTCTTTGTCACATCCGCTGTTTACCAAACCTGGACAGAATCCTCTCATTCCCTGTCAAATTTGTGTAAACTGCTCCTATTACACACATTCTTTATTCGCGCAGACGAAGAACGGGCCTCCAAGGAGCAGGATGAGTCGGTCAGCCTGTGCGTATCTGATGTGGACACGATCCTGCAATACGTCAACCAGTGGGTGCAAAGGTATTGTGATCATTTATTCCATGTAAACAATTGATACAAATATGTGTTCTATATTATCAGAACGTTGAAAGTTTCAAATTAGACTAGACCACATGATTTTAAAATGTCAAACACGTTAAAAATACTTGCTTCCTTGCTGATTCGGACACTTTCGTTACAGGCAATGCATGTGCTGCTATCGGGATATAAAAAATTTTGACCGATTTACAAGATTGATGAAGAGTGTTGTCCTTTCGACGCTTCAACAACTGCAGGCTATTCAGGATGAAGACAAAGAGGAGGGTCGCGATAAGGGTGGAGATGCTGATGACGACAATGACGAGAAGAAAAAAGAAAAAAATAAAACGGTGAACACGGCTGCAGCTGTCGTTCAAGCCGACAGCTCAGAGAATTCGCAATGCAAGAGAAAACATTCCTGGTCACAGCAGGACAGGGAGAAATTGCTTCACCTTCTTTCTAAAATATTTCTTTTGAACTTTCCTCTCTATATCGCCATGAAACACGGTGGTGTAATCAGTCCCATCGCACCAATTAAGGTAACAACTCCTCAATACGTATGCTAAACAATTTATCGTCCAGTACTTAATACCCTAAAAGAGACTATTGCAAGTATATCATGCATTTCGGGTACTTGCTAGTTGTTTATTGGTTAAAAACATCTACTGTACATCTAAATTTATTTGTCCTTGGCTACTTTCTTCCTTAAATGATACTCGGGTGGCCGTTTATTGTTCCAGGATGAAGGAGGCTACTGCGAACCGCACGATCCAGAAGTGCCGGCACCTCTGATCCGAGCAGTTTCAGTTTTCTGTCACCAAGGAGGCTTCAACATCATGTCCGCGTGTTTCGATATGGAAAACGCACTGCCAGTTGGCCTGGCACACTCCATGGTCGCTGTTATTTGCAATCTCAAATTGTGGCTGAATTACGGGAGCGTTATTCAGCTGTTTGTGCCTTTGAGGAGACGAGTTATGAGGTATATGTGCCGCCTGGGGGACAAAGAGCTCCGAACTCCGGCCGTCAGGACTATGGCAGGTTTGTTAGATCCTCTTCTCCACGGCAAGAAATGTCATCAGTTTCGAGTCACTCAAGATGAGTTTTTTTCCGCCTAGATTTCATGTGGAGTGCGGTGAAAGACCCGATAGACGCGGTTCTCCCGACCTTTGACAAAGATGGACTGGATCTGGCATTCAAGTATTTCACCAGCACGACGCTGACGATGAGACTGGCGGGTGTGGCGCAGATAAACGCGCATATCACAGCATTCAACGAACTTTGTAACAGTGAAACTGTTGCCGAGGTCGAGCAAGTGGGCCACGCACTTGCCGCGTGGCTAACTGAGAACAACATAATCGCCCATATATTCGGTCCGAATTTGCACGTCGAAGTTATCAAGCAAAGCCACATTGTTCTGAGCTTTCTCGCGATGGAAGGGAGGATTTCACCCTCGGACATGGATACCATGTGGCAGGCAGCCCAATTGAAGCACTGCGGCAGGCCCGTTTACGATTTGCTTGCCCCGCTAGTTAAGCACCTTGCGCCAACACCTGTTCTTCACTTGTACTCGCTTCTCGGAAAATTGGAGCCCAAGGATCATAACGAGCAGAGTCTTTTCCTCGCCTCTGCCTTGATCAAGTTCATTTGGACCTCCGGAGGCTCGGGATACCCCGGCGGACTGGCCATGAAGAACAGAGGGATTCTCGTCAGTTCCAGAGGCATCGGTGGCAGTAGCAGCAGTGACCCTAGCGGCATGGAAGGATCTAGCCCTGACGAGGAAGAGGAGGAACCCAGTCCTGCGCCGTCCGACGGACCCTCACCTCGCAAACAGGCCAGAGGGGACAGCAGCGATTGTGAAGGTCAGATTCACGACGTCTCAAGTAACGATGCTACTGTGTTCTAGCCTGCTTTGTGTTGAATTTTAGATTTCATTGAACGGATTTCTTTCTCGTTAAATTTAGGCAACTTCAAGACTGAGAGTTTGGAGGCGATTCCGGTCGTTTCTGGTATAACAGATACAGAGGAGGGCGTGGAATTGAGGGAGGACAGCGAGGTTGGCCTTCTTCGAAAATCGGACGAGCGGCAAGACTCCGGTTTCAGAACGGACGAAGCTCCGGAACTCAAAGAGAAGCCACAGAGTGGTTCCGATGCCGAGGCCGATACGGAGAAGTCAAACACCGAGGAGATAAACGTCTACGAAAAAATGAGAAAGAAGTTACTGAGGAAGAGAAAAAAGCCACTGAGATGCCTTGCTTCTGGTGCCGGTCAATCGACCTCGGACGAATGCGACAAGAAGGCGAAAGTTAGCGAGTTGCTTTCCGATGCCAATGGAGTGAAGAAAAACGATTGCATCCTGAAGGACACTCTGGATCACCCGGGATCCGACCCAACCAACGTTGACGACACCTTGGATCACGTAAAGCAGCAAGCTATGGCGATGGAGCCGAACGATCAACAAGTCCCTACGACGGCTGCGCTCCTCAGGAGAGCTAACAAGAGCAAATACCTTGCCCTGGTCGGCCACGCCCACGGCATCGACAGGGGACCCGATTCTGCGGATACGTCTCACGACGAAGATGACAGCGACGTTGCGGTGGCAGCCGTCACGGCCGCCGAAGACACCGGTGCCGTCATGTCCGAGTTGGCGGGACTCGTCCACTCAAGTGGGCCGCCGTTCCTCGCCTCGACCCTCGACGAAATGCTCTCAGATGAGGAGGGTTCTTACAGCAGCCGGATATCGAACAAGAGTGAAAAGAACATGGCCGATTTTGACGGGGAGGAAAGCGGCTGCGAGGAGGAACTCGCACAACTGGCAGCGAGGCATTTAACTGCGATACAAATGCAGGCGTATCACCAGGACCATCAACATCCGGCCATGGCGATCAGAAGGTCCATCTGCAGGCCACCGCAGGTCAGGACTGCGCGGCAGACGATAGCTAGGCTCAGCTCGCAGTTCAATTTGGAGACCGTGTGTAAACCCGGAAACACTCTGCTGTGGGACATTCTACAGGATGACAAGATAGGCAGCTTAGGCGAGGGTCTGGCTCTAGAGGCTGAAAAAGCGCTGTGCAGTCTGCTTTGCTTCAATGTGGACAGGCTCATACCAATGAAGTTCATTGAGGGGTGCTTAGAGAACTTGGCATCCAATAGGTCGGTCGTTGTTTCTCTGAGGCTGCTACCCAAATTGCTGGCTAGCTTTCAACAGTTTGGCGCGATGGATGCTCATACGATAACCACGTGGGCTGACAGGGAGCGAGGAATGATGAGGCACTTTTTCAACAACCTGAAAACATACGCCAGCAACGGCTCCAAGACGAATCTCTATTCTCATCAGACCGAGGTTCAAGTGAGACTGCAATTTCTGTCCTCTATATTCTCGCCACTCGGTTCGCCAGACTCTTTCAGACTCAGTCTCGAACAGGTCGACATACTTTGGCAGTGTTTGTCTCAGGATTCCATGTGCTCGGACGAACTGTTCAGCTGGCTGCTCAGCCAAGCAAAGTCCACGGAACAGCACGCCCTCGGAATGGACACGCTGAAACATTTGTGCATGCGGAAGCTGCCCAGTCTTCCTCCTGAAACCATAAGCATGACCGGTCTTAGCTTGTTTCAACAGCTGTGCAACCTTGCCAGGTTGGCCGCCGCCCACCTGGACCGACCTTTGAGGGACGTCGATACGGTGGGAATGGATTTCTTGTGGAGAATAGCTCTGCGAGCGAAGAGCACCGACGTCAGCATGGCTGCCATACAGTATCTAAACGGCTATTACATGTCGCGGCAGCTGACTCAGGAGGCCGAGTTCGTCTCTCAATGCATGATGCATCTGGCTGCGGCCAGCGCTGATCTGGAAACAAACGAAGAGGCGAGCCTACGGTGTATACAGCGCGCGTTGCTGCTGCTCAGAACCCATTTGGAAGCCTTCAGAAAACGTTACGCTTACCATCTTCGGAGATGGGCTTTGGAGGGAAGAGGCGCGGGCAGCCACGTAGCGATGAATACCTCGGAAAAAGGACAACAGATAAGGATATTTGTCCAGCCAGCCGGTATACCCGATAAAACTAGCTTCACCTTGCTTAGTACAGATTTTGTCGCTGATCTCAGGGCCGAAGTGGCAAAGTGGTGGGACGACACCCAGAATTCTCAGGACAAAACATCTTCAGCTTCGGTCAACTTAAATGCTAACGGCAGCTCTGTCCTTGGCTCGCTCCTTACAGATGGGCCGATCAGGATGATAACTCAGGGCCAAGAGCTGACCATAGACTTTGACGAGAAAACCCTACAAGAAATGGGTTTCAAGGATGGGCAGCTTGTTTTCATATCGCTGGGCGCAGGGCGAGGCAGCGGTAGTGGAAGGAGCGGCAAGCGTGACGTTGACTCACCATCTTTGCTACCACCTCCGCCAAGAGAATCGTTGCCCACTCTGCTTCTGCTTAGACCACAATACTTCGAACAACTTTTTACTCTGATGAGGACGCTAAGCGCCATGAAGACAATCGTCAAAGGGGGCCAGACCATACCGCACACAAAAGCGCAGGTGCTTTCCAGGCGAGTTTGGGACACTTTGACACTTTTGCCGACCAGCCCGACTCTTCTCCGTGGATTTCAGAAGTTAGGGGAGGCTTCTTTCCCGGAATTACTTGACCCTGCTAGTCCTCAAAAGCTCATGTACTCCCTTTACATCGTTGAGTCGCTCAGCAAAAGGAATACGTCTAACCAACCAACCTCCACAAGCACCATAACCATCATGCCTGTTCACGAGGGAGGAGGTGACGCCGAAAGCAACCAGGAGGATAAGGACAAGGAGATCTCGTGGGCAGCAGCATTCGTTCAACACGGTGGACTTCGACATCTCTTTGATATCTTTATGTCCGGCTGTTTGGAGCGAGGAGACGGTAGCGAATGGCAGCAGGACTGCCTTGCTAGCCTTCTGAAGCAGCTCTGTCACCTCGGAGTCGTCAAAGAGGAGCGGAAACGAACGAAAGCCGACAAACTTCTCGTCCCACGCCTCAGCGATGCCATGCTAGCAATGATGGATGTAGATACGGTAATGCCGAGGATAACTAGCATTCTTCACGAAGCCTCCCTTCCCAGGGATCCGAACCATTACAAAACTGGACTGTTTGGATGGGCCCAGGTCATTCACTACACAACTGCGCTACTTGTTTGCTGGGTGCATAGCGATCCCGCCGCTCGACAGTCGCTTTTCTCGTCATCGGAACCTTTTGGCAAATCCTGGCTAAGGCGACTTGTTCTGGAAGATCCCGAGCCTGCGGTGAGGAGAGAAGTTTGCACCGCGTTGTACAGACTGTGCCTGGGAAGCACGGGCTCTGACGACGGAGAAACAGACACCACCAGTCTCATCGGACCCATGCTTTCCACGCTATTGGAGCATCTAGTCGTTGCCGAGGCCATGAGGCCTTCTCATCATAAGCCCGATTTGCCTCTCCACTTGCATCCCGCTCTTGACGACGGGAAGGAACCGTACGGCCCGGCGTGCAGGGATTATTTCTGGTTGGTATGCAGATTGGTCGATTCGCTTCCCGAAGAAATTATAAAGGAGAATTTGGAACAGTCGTGCGTTTCTACAATAGACATAGAGGCCCTAGCTGTCAGAGTTATCGACTCTGTTTTGACCAGGGAGCATCTCGAGACTCGTCACAACACCGTCGAGGATGACGGACTGGTCGGTCTCCTGAACTTAGCCTGCAACATCATGATACACAATCCCCCTTGCAAGCAAGGTAAACTCGGACAAAAACTTCTACACGAAGTTTTCGACTTTCTATTCGCACTGCCCAATCCGAAAACGAAACACGTGCCCAAATGCAAAAGTCAAGTCTCAAGATCAGCGGCGTTTGACTTACTCGTTGAACTGGTTAAATCTGCACCTGGTAATTACAGGATACTTCACGAAAAGTTACTCGCTCAGCACAGACCAGGACCTCATTCTCCGTATCCTTGGGATTACTGGCCGCACGAAGACGGGAGATCGGATTGTGGCTATGTGGGATTGACAAACTTAGGTGCCACCTGCTACATGGCCAGTTGCATGCAGCACCTTTACATGATGCCGCAGGCTCGCATTTCCATTTTGGGTGCAGACTGTGCGGAAGCAAACAAGCATCAGTTGACTCTTAGGGAGTTACAAAGAATGTTTGCATATCTTCAAGAATCTGAAAGAAAGGCTTATAATCCTCGCAGTTTTTGCAGAGTGTACACGATGGATCACGCACCTCTGAACACCGGCGAGCAGAAAGACATGGCAGAATTTTTTATAGACCTTGTGTCAAAGCTCGAGGAAATGACAATGGACCTCAAAAATCTTGTCAAGACTTTATTCTGTGGCGTTATTTCCAACAACGTCGTGTCGCTTGACTGCGAGCACGTCAGCAGAACACTGGAAGAGTTTTATACGGTCAGATGCCAAGTGGCCGATATGAGGAATCTATATGAAAGCCTTGACGAAGTTACGGTTAAAGACACATTAGAGGGAGACAATATGTACACATGCTCACAGTGTGGAAAAAAAGTTAGGGCTGAGAAGAGGGCTTGCTTCAAGAAACTGCCTCACATTCTATGCTTCAACACAATGCGTTACACATTCAATATGGTCACGATGCTCAAGGAAAAGGTAAATACGCATTTCAGTTTTCCACTCAGATTGGACATGTCCGGATACGTCGAGAAGAAACTGATGCCCCAGCATTATCAGGAGGAGAAAATTGCCTCTGAAAAAAGAAAGTCTGAGAGCGAGGGCAGCTCAGGAGTTGCTGACGAAAAAGAAGCCACAGAGCATCATCAATACGATTTGATCGGTGTTACCGTTCACACTGGCACAGCGGATGGAGGGCACTATTACAGTTTCATCAGAGATCGAACGTCGCCGAATAAAAACAAGTGGTTTCTGTTTAACGACGCCGAAGTGAAGCCGTTTGACCCAAACCAGATCGCCGCCGAGTGTTTTGGTGGCGAAATGACCAGCAAAACGTACGACTCTGTCACGGACAAGTTCATGGACTTCAGTTTCGAGAAAACCAACTCCGCATACATGCTTTTCTATGAGTGGTGCGCCAATCCAGGTGATCAACACAAAGAAGACGAGGCCACGGTTTCTAGCCTGATGGACACGCCTCAGTCTCTGCAGCCACAGCAGCAGATCAACAAACTTCCACCTCTGGAGCTCAATAAAGAACTAGAAGATTGGATATGGCAGGACAACATGCACTTTCTGCAGGACAAAAACATTTTTGAGCACACGTACTTCAGCTTCATGTGGCAGATATGTGGCTACATACCGCAAACTCTGCTGTCCATGCAGCCTGACATCACCGAAATGTCGGCAGAGCTCTCGACCTCATTTTTCATGGAGACGTTCATTCATGCTAAGGAGAAACCGACTATGGTTCAGTGGGTTGAACTGCTCACAAAACAGTTCAATGGGTCGGTAGGAGCCTGCGCCAGATTCTTGGAAAGAATGGCTGGAGATTCTTGGTGGCCAATTCAGATCCTCGTCAAATGCCCAAACCAGATGGTGCGCCAGATGTTTCAGCGACTCTGCATACATGTTATTCAACGATTGCGAGCCACTCAGGCTCCCCTCTACCTTGCCTGTGATCCTGAGGGCGATCTCAGCACCGTCGGCACCCAATCCTGCGTCACAAGGTTTGTGAGGATGCTGCTCTCCCTCATGGAACATGCTAAGCAGCACTTGAAACACCTCACTGAGTATTTCAGCTTCTTGTACGAATTTAGCAAAATGGGAGAGGAAGAGACTTTGTTTTTAATTCAAGTACAAGCCATTTCAACCATGGTCAATTTCTATCTCGGTCATAAGACCCATGAGTTTGTAGACACTGTCAGTGAGGAGGAGGAGGAAGAGGAGGTCGTAGCCGTTCCCACCGACAAACTTAGGCCTGCGTCTCTCGACAAAATGATAACGCTCATTGCAGCTCTGGTGGAACGAAGCAGAGGAGCAGATCACAGGTTCGTAACACTTTCTCCTCAATTCAACGATAAACCATAGGTTTAATCACTTGTGAAATCTGGTGTAGTCCTTGAGATTCTTTGGAATTCTTTATATTCCATGAAAACATTTTGAATCATTGAAATCTCTGGAAATTTATGAAGTCATTTGAAATTTTGAAATCTTGCTATCAGTTACATACCGCAATTGATGAAAGATTAGCACATTGACCGCGCAGCCGATTTTCTGCGCTTTCCGTTGAGGTGGCGCAGCGGAACCTTATTATAGATTCAATCTCGAATTTTCATAATCATACGTTCAAATTTAATATCATTTTAAAGCCACTGAAAAAATTATCCCCTCCAAGAAAACTGTCATCTTACACTGTTGGATTTTATTTATTAATTTCCTTACGGATTCAGTTTGTAGGAGGTCATAAATTTCAAAGTATACATTATTTCAAAGGATGACTGATCTAATACTTCCGGATCCACGGACCGATGTTACCCAAATGCAAAGTTCACTGCTGGTCCTCAGAGATCGGTGCCGCGCTTAACTTGTTATTCTCTCGACGACAAATTATTCTTAACAAATAATTTTGCAGGCTCACGCTGTCCCCCGCCGATCTGAACGCAGTCGCTGGCGGAAAAGGGTTTCCATTTTTGTACCAGCAGACGCGAGACGTCATAAACTTGAATCAGACACGGAACTTGATTCAATCCTTGTGCCGGTGGAATGACAGACTCGCCGTCCATATAGTTACGATGATATTCCAGGCTATAACCAAGCACACGGATGTTTGCCAGCCATTTTTCAAGCTGCTAACTTTTCTCACCGAAGGATCTGGCCCCAGCGGTTTACCCTGCATGACCCAATTGGTTCTCGGACGAGTTTGGGAAGCTGCGAGAGTCGCCCCGCACGGAGCACTCGAGTGGCTGGCCCTTGCTGTCGCTAGAAGTAAATTGGCCCATGCCTGGGTCTTGCAGGGCCTCGATACCTGGCTGCAGCATTTCCTTCTGGAACACTCGAATCAGAGGGTCAGATCTGCAGCTGCGTTTCTGCTCGTATCTCTGGTTCCCTCCACCCACTTCAGGCAAGGATACAGAACGGCGCACAGACTCGGCCTCGGATGTAATTCGGCAAGGGAATTGCAGCTTTCGTCAGAAGCAACGCTGATTCTGCACCAGATTTATACAGCGCTGTTGAGACTCTTACAACCAGCCAGACATTACATCGACATCCAAACACATGGAACGATGAAACTCACTGCCTATTTTGCATTACTTACTTACTGCGTTGTTTCTAAGACTGAAAAACTGATGGTGAGTAGGATATGGTTACTAAATACAATAGTTATTTTGGTTTCTCATTTGAGTTATTCGGTTGAAGCAGTATAAAAAATTTCGATCCTTTTTTCAATGTTATTACAGTATATTTTAGATAAAAGGTGAGTTATATAATTCGTCTATGTGTTCCAGTTTGGACAATACTTGAATGATTTGTGGACATTGTTTCATCCAAAATTATCGGAGCCAAGTATACCCGTACATCACAATAAACAAGCTGTATTATTATTCTGGTATCACGTATGTTCCGACTGTCCTGAGAATGTCGCTATGATACTGCACAATCCACACATCACAAAGAATATTGCATTTAATTATATATTGTAAGTTGTTGTTACGTAAGAACTTAATAGGCGAGATTAAAATCTCTGCAAAAATATTTCACTGTTCGTCTAATCCAAACACTTTATTTTCTAAGAAGATCGTTAACTATTTATCGACATTTTTTCTCCCATTTTTCCACAGAGCTGATCACGAAGACCAAGATGTTGTTTTATTTAATCGTGTTATGCTTCCTGCATATTATGGCTTGCTCAGACTCTGTTGTCAACAGTCTCGTGCCTTTACGCGACAATTGGCAGCTCACCAAAATATCCAATGGGCGTTCAAGAACATTACTCCACACCCCACTCAATATTCTACTGTAAGTGTACCAAAGTACGAAAATAATCAATGATAGAAGGTCGTTTTCTGTACCTGACCTATTTACACGACCGTTGAAATCCTCTATTTTCGTACTCCTGTTTCAGGCGGTCGACGAACTGTTCAAACTAATGCAGCTTCTGGTAGCTAGACATCAGGATCAAACGGAACAAGAAGAAGCCGAAATTGCTTCTTTTCGACGAGGCACCTTGTCCTCTTACCTCCAAGGCTTGGACGGGCGCTCGTGCTGGGCGACGCTCATCTCTGCGTTCAGGTAAATATGACCGACGCAAACGTCAACACAGCAACAAAATTGAATAAATAGGCCAAATTCGAACCGAAAATATCAAAATAAAACCATGCTCAATAATCAGTTTTTCATATTTTGTCAGAATCCTTATCGAATCCGACGACGATCGCCTGTACGTCGTCTACAATGGCGGGCTGAGTATGGCGTTGGAGGCATTTCACATGCTCCACATAATGTACCATGAAGCAACGGCTTGCCACGTAGCTGGAGACCTGGCAGAGTTGATAGCGATCATAGTCGAGCTGATACGCTGCGTCAGAACAGTTCGCGACGGTCCAGACGCAAGGAATATACTAGCGAACAGCAAGGAATGGCCGGACGTACTGAGAAAACTGGCCACTTTGCTCAACACATACAATCCGCCCGACATGAGGACTCTGGCTATCGACCTTCTCAAAGAGCTGGTGATGCTCGTGCCCGCCGAAGCGATTTCCATCCTGGCGCCATTGCTCTCTCATTGTCACGCAGCCCTACAGGAGTCCCACGCAGCCGTTCCTCCTGGTCCCTATCTACCCCGGCGATCCAATCCACCTGGAAAAATGGCCTCTAGACCCGCCCGACCTATGGTGCAGATGGCAGTTCCCCATTCCCAACTAGAGGCGTCCAAAGGCGTTGACCTCGAGTACGACGGCGCTCTGCTTGAGTTTTACCTACCGTATCACGAGCTGATCGACGTCATGTGCAGATTGGCTATAAACAACGACTGCATGACCGATACGTTGGTCAACCTCAGCGCGATGCTTGGTTTCGAAGGTGTGTAAACTGAGAGGGATTGCTAGTTTCATCGTCTTTTTTTTTAACTAGAGATGAGCCTGGGGTTGATACAGGGAAAATTGATCTATCGAAATGTTTGTTCATTTATTTTAAAATAGTGGAAACGAAACCAGTTCTCTCATTTATACTTTCTCGAATTATTTGCGTTTCAGGTGTTCCTCTTCACCTGGCACTGTTTCCGCGATTATGGCTGGACGTGCACGCGGCAACGCATATAGATAGGAAGCACATTGCCGCGTTACTATGCTCGTCGTACACGGTGGATTACGTGGACGCGGTGCTTCTTGACGAGAGATCGTCGCTCGGTGTGCCGGCTATACACGCTTTCCTGAAAACTTTTTTCCCAAAATTAGCCAGCCACGTTTTGACCGAGCAGACTTGTTCTCTGATCGACAATCTCGTCAGCTCGCTGACCGCGATGGTGGAAGCGGTGGACGTCCAAGTTGCCGCGCACAGATTAACCGGAGATCTGAGGGCTCTGGCTCTGGTTTATAGCAGTGGCACAAGGCTCAAACCTCCCGGGGGTCTTCAGCCGGCCTTGGACACGCTTCTAGCTAGGACGAGGGCGGCTAAGGCGAAAGAGTCCGGTCAGACGGAGCTCGAAGCACCGTCTAAGAAGCGGAAGTTAAGCTCGAGTGAGGAAGAGGAGCAGGATGATAAGCCGACTCTTTTGTTGGTCGACGACACGACGACGAAGGAACAAAAAGCCGGCTTTGTTCTTGACGCGGATGATAAAATTCAGTGCGGTGACAAGGAAGATTGTCCTAACGTGTCGCGAATAGACGAAGAGGACAAGCCGGGTGATTCGGTTAAATCAAAAACTGTAGCAACTAATATTATGGCCGTATCTTCCACCGCAGTTAGCGGTACGATGACAACAACTACGACGACCACGACAACCGCAAGCAGCTGTGTTAGTCAGCTAGGCTGTTCGCTGACCAATGTATCGTGGCTTGAAATGCTTGAGAAAACAATCGTTGACCTTCAAATGATTGTGCAATTGCAAATTAAGAACAATTAATTAATAGTAATAATTATATTTAAAAAAGACTGGTTTTTGTGCAGATGCTCTGGCCGGCGGTCTGGTTGTTAAGAAAATACGCGTCATGCATTTAATCTGGGGGTCTTCATTTTTCATGAGTAGCTTGTTGGTTTTTCACTGTGTATAGGATTCTGCTCAAGTCGATTTTTAAAAACAGCAGTCGTATAGTTTTTCTCTTTCTTTTTGTCATAATATCCATTTTGTTAAAATTACTATCGACTTTATTATTATAACGAGCATCGGTTGTATGGAAAGGGAATTTTCGAAAAGCAATAACAGACGGAAAGAGTCAAAAAGAAGAAAATGTGAGTACAATCATAGTATCGCACGCTTGTGAATAAATAAATGAAAATAGAAAATTATTAATAAATGGTCGTGCCATCACTCAACGCAAATTAATTTTACATCATCGTCACTGCGTATAAGAGCATGAAGTTTTGGAATTATGAAAATTGTAACATTAGAATCTTATATGTGAACTCATAGATGTATGTTATTTTTACCCTCAGCAACAAACCGTACAAAACACGTATGTGTCCGTGTCCAAAGTAGAGACATAATTACATGTTAGCCACGAAAAAGAAACTATTCAAGAAAAAGTTGAAACACCAGAAAATACATATTCCGGAAATTCAGTCAAGGTCGACTAGAAGTTTACCCACGAACTTGCTGGCACGTTCAAGAACCGATGGGAAGGATTAGTCTTCAAATAAAATCTGTTTTACGTGCACATTGTTGGAAAGAAACAAAAATCGAGAGAGAGTGTATTGGAATCGGATGTATTTTCTCTTTTTATGCGTCATTTATGGATTCGTAATATATAGATGGCTGAATTAAATAAGGCCGTAGTTGTTTCAATGGTCAATATCACTATGGCCTTATTGGCAATTCGTAATTTTTATCGCTCCATAAATTTTTGTATGACCTTTTTACTGAATTGTCTACAAATGGGGTTTTCTTCTTTCTCGCCGTTATTTCACACTTTAATCCCCATATTATATGGAGGCATATGATATGTATGAGTTTCTAATTGTACTCAGAAACTGGCGGTACTGTTTTTTTTTTTTTTTTTTTTTTTCCTATATACATTTTCTTATTTTACCGTATAACAGCATATGATATGGACTACTAAAAAAGTGAGCATAAGACTCGTTAACATGATGTCAACTTGGCAATAGCCAATTGCGCTAGTTTAATAATTAATGTATAATATAATAGCACACAAGATGTCAGGTGTCTAACATTTCAGACATTTATAATTCATTTTTAAAAATAGCGTTGATAAATGCAGCATGCTTAGTTTACTAACACCGTTTTACAATTTCAATATTGAAAGAAAAACATAGTATGGATTACTCCAATTACACCGCTAATCGTGAAAGGTTTCTCATGAACAATCTCTAATAAATTTTTTGACTGGTTCATTGATTGTTGTTTTTAGCACTTTGGTTGTTCGCCGTTGATATTACCTTCGAGCTGTACCAGTAAAACTCTGCTATTGCTCTTCCTATTTCTATCTGTCTATCTGTATTGACGACTGAAACGCCGACCGAAAAGCATTTTCATAAGAGGAATAATTTGTTGACTCGATTTTTATGCTAAAGTCATATTCTCTCTATATATCTACATACCTGATGAACGTATTCATTATTATGAATAATATATCGTTTGGAAGTACATAAATTCAAAAAAGGTCTTGATTTTAAAGTTTATGTATTATATATTATGTTATAGCTCAATGGTCCTTAGTTCTCTATGTATTATACAATCATAAGAATAATGATGAAAATAAAAGAGGAAAATAATAGCTTTTCAGCATATTTCACCCCGAAAATTCTAAAAATATGCGTACAGGCAGTACAAGAAAATGCGATGCTGCCAGAGCACGGATTAATGCTACAGCCTTACGATAGGCAACCAAAGATACGTGTTGGACAATGCCTAACTAACGGCAATCTAACATACATATAATATTGAAATATACGGCTAGTATTCTTACCGACATTGTCATTAATACACTTGTTCTTTGCGCAGGTTTCGATTTGCATGACTTTCATCCATCAAATCACTGGAATACATTTGACAACCATTTGGGATTGGTGTTCCGTCCACTGATGAAGAGGAAAAGAGCCTTTCCCATGGGAAACATTGAAGGATATGAAAATAATTTAATAATTACTAGTAAAGTTATTACTTTTCTAATCTCATCTATATATTTTGGGTAATATATTATAAGACAAACGAAGTGCATGTAATACTTTGGAGTAGCGAATCAAAGTTTAGTTAATTTTATTATGCTTGTAAATTGTACTACGTCCCTAATAAATCTTCAATGATGTAACGTTGTGCACTGAATAATAAAACAAATACCTGAATATTTACTTGGTTCAATAATTTCATCCTACTTCTCTGCCTGCACTTCCTGAATTAGAAAGCTGCACATATGATTACGAATGCAGTTTTCGAGATGTTGTAGTATTACGCTGGTTTCTTATAGTAAGATCGTCTCTGAACCATCGTCAACTTCTTGACCAGAATCTTCGCTCGGGTACCAGGAGCAATTTTCGGCTGAAATTTCTCCAATTCGCTTAATTCTAAGTGGCTGTAGCATGTAAGCAAGCGATCACATGCCCTCTCAAGCAAGCAGGCATGCATTTAGACACGCAGCATCAACATCGCAAGCAGTCAATCAATCAGTCCCTGTTTTTGGAAGACCTCTTCGGCTCAGATGTTCTCCTGATACCAGGAGCAATTTTCGACTGAAATTTCTCCGATTCGCTTAATTCTGAGTGACTGTAGCATGTAAGCAAGCGATCACATGCCCTCTCAAGCAAGCAAGCATGCATTTAGACACGCAGCATCGACATCATAAGCAGTCAATGAATCAGTCCCTGTTTTTGGAAGACCTCTTCGGCTCAGATGTTCTCCTGATACCAGGAGCAATTTTCGGCTGAAATTTCTCCGATTCGCTTAATTCTAAGCGGCTGTAGCATGTAAGCAAGCGATCACATGCCCTCTCAAGCAAGCAGGCATGCATTTAGACACGCAGCATCAACATCGCAAGCAGTCAATCAAGCAGTCCCTGTTTTTGGAAGACCTCCTCGGCTCAGATGTTCTCCTGATACCAGGAGCAATTTTCGGCTGAAATTTCTCCGATTCACTTAATTCTAAGTGGCTGTAGCATGTAAGCAAGCGATCACATGCCATCTCAAGCTAGCAGGCATGCCTCAAAGCACACAGTATCAACGTCGCAAGCAGTCAATCAATCAGTCCCTGTTTTTGGAAGACCTCCTGGGTTCAGATGTTCTCCTGATACCAGGAGCAATTTTCGGCCGAAACTTCTCCGATTCGCTTAATTCTAAGTTGCTGTAGCATGTAAGCAAGCGATCACATGCCCTCTCAAGCAAGCAGGCATGCATTCAGACACGCAGCATCGACATCATAAACAGTCAATCAATCAGTCCCTGTTTTTGGAAGACCTCCTCGGCTCAGATGTTCTCCTGATACCAGGAGCAATTTTCGGCTGAAATTTCTCCGATTCGCTTAATTCTAAGTTGCTGTAGCATGTAAGCAAGCGATCACATGCCCTCTCAAGCAAGCAGGCATGCATTCAGACACGCAGCATCGACATCATAAACAGTCAATCAATCAGTCCCTGTTTTTGGAAGACCTCCTCGGCTCAGATGTTCTCCTGATACCAGGAGCAATTTTCGGCTGAAATTTCTCCGATTCGCTTAATTCTAAGCGACTGTAGCATGTAAGCTAGCGATCACATGCCCTCTCAAGCAAGCAAGCATGCATTTAGACACGCAGCATCGACATCATAAGCAGTCAATTAATCAGTCCCTGTTTTTGGAAGACCTCCTCGGCTCAGATGTTCTCCTGATACCAGGAGCAGTTTTTGGCTGAAATTTCTCCGATTCGCTTAATTCTAAGTGACTGTGGCATGTAAGCAAGCGATCACATGCCCTCTCAAGCAAGCAGGCATGCATCAAAGCACACAGTATCAACGTCGCAAGCAGTCAATCAATCAGTCCCTGTTTTTGGAAGACCTCCTGGGTTCAGATGTTCTCCTGATACCAGGAGCAATTTTCGGCCGAAACTTCTCCGATTCGCTTAATTCTAAGTGGCTGTAGCATGTAAGCAAGCGATCACATGCCCTCTCAAGCAAGCAGGCATGCATTAAAGCACACAGTATCAACGTCGCAAGCAGTCAATCAATCAGTCCCTGTTTTTGGAAGACCTTCTGGGATCAGATGTTCTCCCGATACCAGGAGCAATTTTCGGCCGAAACTTCTCCGATTCGCTTAATTCTAGGTGGCTGTAGCATGTAAGCAAGCGATCACATGCCCTCTCAAGCAAGCAGGCATGCATTAAAGCACACAGTATCAACGTCGCAAGCAGTCAATCAATCAGTCCCTGTTTTTGGAAGACCTCCTCGGCTCAGATGTTCTCCTGATACCAGGAGCAATTTTCGGCTGAAATTTCTCCGATTCGCTTAATTCTAAGTGGCTGTAGCATGTAAGCAAGCGATCACATGCCTTTTCAAGCAGGCAGGCATGCATTTGGACACACAGCATCGATATTTTAAGCAGACAATCAATCAGTCTCTGTTTTTGGAGACTTCCTCGGCTCAGATGTTCTCCTGATACCAGGAGCAATTTTCCGCTGAAATTTCTGAGTTTTCGAGCGCCTAATTATAGGCAACCAATCTACGTAACGTAAAGAGTGCCTAATTATAGGCAACCACACCCGTTCTTTGAAGAACTCCTCGGCTCAGATGAGCTCCTGATACCAGGAGCAATTTCCAGCTGAAATTTCTCCGTTTTCGAGCGTCTCAGTATAGGCAACCAATCTTACGTAACTTTAAAGTGCCTAATTATAGGCAACCAATCTTACGTAACGTAAGAGTGCCTAATTATAGGCAACCAGTTTACGCTACTTTAAAGTGCCTAATTATAGGCAACCAATTTTACGTAATGTAAGAGTGCCTAATTATAGGCAACCACGCCTGTTTTAAGCAAATCTGCCCGGCTCATAATTTCTCCCGATACCAGGAGCAATTCTCGGCTGAAATTTCTCCGATTCGCTTAATTCTAAGTGGCTGTAGCGTGTAAGCAAGCGATCACATGCCCTCTCGACATGCAAGCATGCATTTCAGACACAGCATCGACGAAACAATAGATCAAAAATAATGTTTTTTGGTAATTATGAGCTGAATAATTTTGTAGTCAATAATTGTATGAAGAATAATGATTTATTTATTTATTCATCTATTCATAACGGGTATAAATGACATTTCACAAAGGAAGTATATACAAAAAATAAAAGATAACAAAAAATGTCAAATAATCATGCCATAATAACCTAGAGAATATTTCACTTATCACATTCATACCTACGTTGTATACCATTTTTAATTATTGTAAGACTTAGTGACAGCACAACGAACGGCCCATTCACAAGCAATTATATGTATGTTTTTTCTGTGCGACTGACGGTTTTGCAAAAGGCTACCCAACACACATAATGGCATGCTAGATAGCCTGAGAGTCAGTAGGCAGCAGACAGCAGCGGCTAACGAAATTATAATTTTCGGTAGATCTCGGCTGATATTCGATAGATCATAAACTGTTCGATTGGGATTTGAGTTTCATTTTTTAAGCCCAAGAGATTAGAATAAAGGTTTGAGATTAATGTGTGTATGTTATCCTAAAAAATGCGTAAATCTTTGATATCTTTATACTACCCCATGCTTTTTATGACTTATTAGATGTGCTAAATTTGGACTCGCAAAATCAAAATATCTCACAGCTGAGAAAGGCTGAATAAGGTTATATATAAAAAAATTACGATTCTACCAGTTATGGTGTTCAACTGATACATCATTATTCATAACATGACGTTTTAAATACATACGATATAAATACAAAATTATTTACAAATCCTCGAGTTCTTTGCTTTTCGTCATTAACATTTTACACACGGAACAGTTTCTCTTAATTCAAGTTGATACTTTTACGATATACACTGTGTTATACATAAATTCAAATACTGTAAATCATAACAAGGTAAGCATATGTAAGATAAGTTTTTGTCTAGTAATGATACTGCAACTGCACATGCAATTAGCTGTAAATTATAAACTATGCATCATTAATCTTAATTCTGTAATAGATACAATTCACAACTGTTAACAACATTTTACTTTCAATTGTATTTCTTCTTCTCTTTCTTATTTACCTTCCTTTTTCGCAAATCCTGGTCCCGATTACGTTAATGCGATTCAAGGATCTGTGATGATAAATTAATATACAATTAGCAACTTTCATTGAACGACGAAGATGATATCCACAACAACAACAGCAATAAAACTAATAATAATAATAATAATAACAATAATAATAATTATAAGAATGACGATGATAATAATAATACGGATCCTAAGAAGACTTTCGCGTGACGATGACGATAAAATTTCATAGCTCACAATATTCAAAATGCTGCATGGACAATTGGAATTATCGAACAAGAAGAATTGAAAGAAAGAGAAGAAAAGCAAAATACGTAAACGTATGACACTGTACACTTTTAATAATTTGTGTACTCTCCAATGTACATACATTTAGCACCAAATTTGAAACGACTCTATCATACGTATACGTATGTACGTGTACTTATTAACCATAAAGTTCCTCTGGAGATTGAAAAAAAACTAACAATACTAATGACACGAAAAATACAGATTTTCCAATGAGGGTCGGATGATCTTCGTCTGTGCGAATCTGAGGTCTGGAGTTCGGCGACACGTAGGTCGGATCATTCATTCGGATACAGCAGTGAGTCGTCAAGGGCTCGTTGACTGGATTGCTCAACAGTTCAAACTCTTCACGCTCGACATTACATTAACAGAACAGAACCCGCGAGGCAAACACAGGCGGTGCAAGCAGTCCAAACTGTGTCAATGCCATCGCCTTAGCCGACCCGTACGCACACTCGGACACCATCGAACCACCTCATCTAAATTATAGTTTGCACTGAAATATGAAAACAAACAGATATATTAAGCCCCTGTAATTTCTTACTTCGCTGAACGCCCAATTATTTGTACGTTTAAATACATACATAGATTAAGATACGTTACTTTGGCCATAAATGGGGCGAAAAAATAGAAAAAAATATATTCGGATCTAAGGATGATGATTCACGGACTTGTTTTCTGCATTGTAAAAGTAAAGCGGTCCTATACCTATGCCGTAGAGAAACCTACGCCAGTTGTTGGCAAATCTTATTTTTGCACAAATGTATTTCGAGTTTTACATTAAGACACACCACTAAACATGTTTTGAAATCACGGGAGCGTTGGACAAAGATCTTTTCGGAGAGTCGGACAAAGAGGAAGAGGGATCAAACCAAAGCAAACGATTGCTTGTGACGTATGGTTGCATCATGCAAACATGGTTTATCCGACGGGGAAATGTTTTGTGTATGTACATGGGTATTTGTTTCAACAGTCTTGCAGTTACACAACTATTTTTCCATACTAACGATGTGTACATCGTAGGATGTATCTTATCATCGTATTATGCACCCAACCTCCCTTTTCCCCCAATAAAGGAAAAATAATACTGCACATCGTAAAATACATCTGTCACATTATTTAATCCGTGAAGCGCTGTAGTCTTTTTCTCTAATTCTTGAATATTCTGAAAACTAAGAAATTCTTTACACCGTAATGATCAATGACATTTGAATAACGTTCATAGTTCGATATTTCGTCAAAGCAAATTCTGCGTGGTTATTGGGAGAAAATGGTACAGCGAAAAGCATGAAATTAAGACAACTTCGAAAAGACCGCATATCAAAACTCATTCTGGTGATCAGTTGAAAGAGAAAAAAAATAAACAATTTATAATGAGCGAACAAAAGCTAACTCCAAATTCTATAGAAAGTATCTTACGTGTTTTCGTTGAGGATGTGTTCACGAAGGATGATCGTTCCAGATGCAGATGCTGCATAGTTTGCATAGCGAGGCAATCGTGATTTCTCTTTATACTCAAGCAGGTATATTACTTATTCTAATAGAATGTATAACTGAAGAGCAGAGGATGCCGGGTGATCCTCTGCCACCGCGTTCTCGAGCAACTCAAGGGTCACTGGGTGCCCTGTTTCAGCTGTTTACGGGTCCTGAACCCTCGGAACCCTGCCTGAATCCTGGTGGCAGCAGCGGCCGCGACCTGCTGCCTCTTCCTGACGAGAAACCCTCTGACTCCGGCCTGGATCTTCGTCGCCGATTTCTCCTCAAGGTTCGTCCTGTTCGAGGTGTCCTGGCGTTTAAGGGGTGGCGGGCTGGACGCCTCGGAGTCCGAGGTCCTCGGTGATGTCTGACCCCGGCCTTCCTTCAGCTGCTTCCTGACTCTGTACCCTCGGAATCCGGCTTGGATTTTGGTCGCTGCGGTGTTGGCCTTCATCTCGTCTTCGTGGTCCGTAACGGGGACCGTCTTAAGCGACATTAACTGCCCTTTTCGGATAATAACCGCAGACTGACTTTCCCGAGCTAAGTGGTAGATGCAATTTAGGCTCTCGCTGAATTGACGAGTTGTCTTGCCTTTGGATATTATGCGTTTCGTTTTCCCTCCACAAACGCGAATTAGTTCCTCCTTCTCGCTCAGATTCGATCCCTCTCGCCGGCTGCAGGCTGACAACAGAGGAAGGATGAAATCTCTCGCTGAACTGATTTTAACGAGTGACAGACAATAAGCGAAGCTCCGAACTCTTAGACAGCGCAACGTCGACTGAACTAGCGGCATCCACTCTCCTCCGGATATAATGTATAAGTTCGACAATGTCGCGTGCGCTTGCGCTCGTGCCAACTTCTGCCCGCATTACATGCAGCGTGTACTCGTATACGTACGTGTAAGGAATTGACGTTAATGTAGGTACCTAGACTCGTACCGCCTTCTTCCGCGCACTGCAATCGTAATAATATCGGAACTACGTCAGTAAAGGCCATTGAAAAATATACTGCCTATATGCCTGTATCCTTAGGCTTATTGACGTGTTCTTTCGTGTCCGATTACTGAGCCTAGGATATGCCATTGACCACGGTTACCGGTACTCCGGAAATTCCACCGACCACTCGAACTCGAGACATTTCCAAGAGACCATTGAGGGAGAAAGTGAGACGGCCTGCAATCCTCTAATCGGCAGATGCATGAGAACAAAGATGACTTGGAATCCCTCCCGCATCTCTTTATCTCGAACTGCATACCACACGCTGCAGTCACAATATACCGAAGTCGAAGAATCTGGCTATTTTTCGTCAAGGTTACATTTCCTGCGGACAAACATACTTGTTATGAGCTCGGCATTCCGTGCCTAATCGGCGTGTACATAAAGAGAGGGAGATAATGCAGGAATGAAATAAAAAGGATTGGCCTGGCCTCCTGGCTATTTCGCCTGATTCAATGCTAACAGAGATCATTGTCAGGCGTACGTGATCGGCTCAATCACCGATTGTGATCGGTTTGATTACCGATCCCCACCCTGTCAGATTGTGCAACGGCATTCTCATGAACCAGCAATCTATTTTCATCCTCCACTACTCCTCTCGTTGTCAGCTTTTCTTCGCCTATCCAATTAACGAACCATCGGTATATGTATGTACCTACACCATGTGAATGCAACATAAGTGATCGCCAAGTGAAATCATTGCGGCTTTGTCATATCCGGCACTTTTTCGGCTCCCGGTCGTAAGCAGTTCTTTGACTTGACAGGTGTGAGAGAAACGAAGGAGAGATAGACTCAAGTGATGGGATTGAGAAAGATTGGGATTCCCCCGTCATTGGATGCCAGCCATGGATGGATTATGTTTACAATACAGTTTGTCCAAGAAACGAGCATCGGTAGCTGAACGTTTGATACAGTGAACCAGAGACGGCGTTGTCGTTTTTTCACATTCTGCTCATCCGTCAATACAGAATTAAATACACTGCATAGTGCTAAATGCGAGTGGAAGCTGTTTTGCTGGTTTATTGATTTTTCAAATGGCCTCGTTTGCAACTGAGCAAATGAATCAAGAATATAAATGCTGCCCTTCGAAAGCTCCAACGGCCCCCGACTCGACGTCGTTCAAACCTATGCGTAACTGCACGGTATATATTTGCCATTGTCGTGTGCTGTTCGTATTCTACCGCAAAGTAAATCAATTTGCTATTCGACTTCCGGCAAACATCGTTAGCAGGTCTCTCATTGTCTCCGGGTAGAATATACTTCGAATTACAGGGTACCGAATTGATTTCACATCAATCTAGCCGTCCTCACTGCACATGTGGAATATCAAATGTATTTCTCGACTGAGCCTCGACCTATCCAATTCTGCGATCCATACATCGATAAAAGTGTATCGGATCTCGTGACTCGAGTTCAGCTTCAAAGTCGAACAACTTAAAACGAACCACCGTATCTAGATGCAAACAAATCAATTAAGAATCGTCTTATGCACAATTCAATTCCAAAGTCGATAAAGAAACTTCACCGGGATCAGGGTGAAGGAACTCCGGGTGTCTCACAACTTTGTGACATAATGGTTAAACATCGTTCTTTGTAGGCGTGTATATATGTACATATATATCTACTTATACTTGTGCGTAACGATGACGTGACGATGCGTATTCTTCCCAACGTCCTCTGCGGCGGTGACAGAAGCAGCTACTATATAGAAGAGTATATGCATCTCAACGACGAGCCAACCAAAAATACAGCTCAAGGTTGTTAAGATCTCGTCATTTTGGCATGCAGGCTGACGTATACTCGAGGCATTCCACTACAGTCCTCCAGGTTTACTCCGGAATCTCTCTTTCTCCCTCTTTTCGTCCCGCAAGTCTCTGTCAGTGAGTCAACGGTTGAATAATCGCACGAAGGATTGGAATCTTCGTGAAACAGAAATAAGTGAACCCCTCGTGAATGTCACTAATTCAGGATGCACAAGTTTTGGCAAAGTCGTCTCGTTAGCTGTTTCCTCTTCGACCTAAAGATACGATCACTACCGTGTACCAAAAGGGAAATGCTAATTTGATTTTACGCTCATGTGCGATGATCATTCCGCCGTTGACGCTACGTCGACGCGTCTATCTACCATTATAAAGTAACATATAAGGCGACTTATACCGACATACCGAACCTAAATAATTTGCATTGCACTACAACTGCGCTTAGAAGTTTAAACCACATTTTTCTCTCCTCCAGTCGGGGAATCGTGACTACTTTTATCGTTCGAATACGTTCGCGAAGTTTCCGCCGTACTGGAGACCTCATTTTTCCTTCTCCCTTGAGCCGAATCATCGCGACTCTCCTTAATCGGATCAGAATTACCCTCGGCGCTACCGATCTTTCCCTTCGAACTCTTGGGCTCCCCGCTTCTCTCGTCCTCCGACCTGTCCGATTTCTCCTCGACGCTCTTCGGCACGATCTGCATCATGGTGACCGGAGATTCGACCCTTTCACCGCTGGCCTGACTGCCCTGGGACCTGTTGCTAGTCAGCTTCAACAAGTCCCTGGGCGTGACGGTGACTTCGAAAATCGGCTTCATCTTCGAGGGAGGATCGCTCTCCGCCCCGAGGCCAAGCATATCCTCAACGTTCATCGAGAACGACATCGTGCCAAGAGATCCGTCCTGAGGTACTTCCCCGGGCAGTTCGACCTCCGGACGTTCATCGACCGAGACACCAGCCTCGGCTTCCTTTCCAACGTCCGTAACCATCGGCGTGACGTGCTTAGTTTCCAGAGACAATCCGGGTAAATCGACGAGCGAATCTCCCGGCACGTCCGAGTTTCCGTCATCGGTATTCGTTACCGAGTCGTTGACGTCGTTCGAGTTGTTTACCGACGTCAATGTTATCACATCCGGAATTGCGCTTTCCTCCTCGGTTTTCGAAAGTTCCTCTATTATGACTCCCGTCGCCGGTGTCCCGGGAATCGCCAGAGGCTCTCTGACGCTCATCGAGCTGCTCGCAGACACGTCACTGCAGCAAGTCGTGTCGTTCGGTAGGCTTTCGAGGCCGGCGGTGCTCTTCAAAAAGGACTGAAGGTCCTCGATCACCCTCAAGTTCGGCCCGGAACCGACCAGGGAGTCCGTGTCGTTCGGAACTTCCTCGATGCTGGTTATGAAGTTGAGGTACTGACTCTGGAGGACCGCGTCGTTGCTCGAAACTACGACAAAATTGAGTCCCTGATCGGCGTGAGGATACTTTTCGACGATCAATCGAAACCTCGATTCCTCGTCATCTCCCTCTTTGCCGCTACAAGATTCCGTGGAATCGTGATTCTCCTCTATAGGGTCCTCGCGCTTTTCCGTGCCGTTGTTATCCTCACTGACAGCAAGCCGCTGAGCTATCTTCGCGGTTTCTCTACTGATCGCCGGATCGTCGGTACGACCGGCAGGTTCGGGTGGTTGACGTTGACGTCCTGCTGATAACTTATCAATGGGTTTGAGGTCGCCGACAATCACCGGTAGTGGTAAACAGTCATGAAATTCTCCGGTATGCTGCAGGCCGTTACCAGAAAACGCGCCCTCCACCGACAACGTTGTTTTTTGAACCGCATCCTCGCGGCGTAGTCTCTGCCTCGCTTTGTAACCGCGATAGCCGCTCTGAATCGTGGTCGCAGCTTGGGCTAGTCCGACTTCCTCGATCGGTTCCAGGTGCGGCGCATCCGCCTGTTTACACAACAGGTTGTTTAAAAAACTGTCCGCTCTCGACAAGGATAATTAAGACAGGTACGTACCTAATTTCGTGCAGGAGGATAGATATTATAGATAAGGAGGAGAAAAGTTGCGTGAACGTCGCGTGTGAAACAAAGTGGCTGTGGGCAGGCAGGCAAGCATGCAGGGGTTTCATGATGAGCACTTAAAATCCGTCCCGAGTGCTTCTATTCTTGGAAAGGGAACAATAATAATGATCTAGGCCGTGACCCGTTAATACTTTCGGGTCAACTGGTATCAAGTAGAAAATTACGAACCATCGGGCGCTTCGATGATCATGGTATAGGTATAGGTATAGGTATAGGTATAGGTGCAGACTGTGCCATCATGCTCCGCTATCGTGAATCACTTTATCAAACGGTCAAACGACGGCCTTCTACCTACGTTATAGAAATAATTCGTTACCAGAGATGATAATTGACTTGTGCCTAACGTGCGTGACAGATGCATGCACGCTCGGGCATTCCATTTGCATTACACACTGACCTCAACTTGATGTCTGTATATACGGATCTTGGTATATTTACAATATACACCAAGGTCCAGTGATAGTGGATGTTGAAAATTTGATTCATCGGCGAATGGAATAGAGTAGAAGTCGATACGTGCGGATAAATATAGAAAAATAAAATAGAGGAATCACCCCGTCGTTAAACGCAGGATGACGACAAACACGTGAAATTTAAGTTCGACGCTCGTTGTAACGAGTTGCGAGTTTTAGAGGCCATAAAACCTGCTCCGGCACGATGGGCGTTCTACAAAATTGCCCCGGCAATTCCCACCTCGTATGTTACATACATATTATGAATATTGCGTGCCAGCTCCTAGCCATAGACGAGGCTGATGTCCAAGCCGCCACTGCTGCTGCACAATTCGCGTCATTAAACCGTCCAATTCCGCGTTGAAGATGGTCAAAGGACACCAGCAGCTTAGCGGTTTCTTATACTGGAATCTTCTGGCTCGTCAAGGATTACGAAATCAAAGTTTTTCAACGGAGGAAAATGCGGTTATATCCTAAACATAATCTTCGATATCATACACGCACCCACACACACACACGTGTGTAATTCATACAACATGTAATACAACAGGTTGAAAAAGGAATGAGATCCTTCGGCCTCTTCCAGCCGTATGTTGACGTTTGAGATAACGATCGTTAAAATTAACCCGAATAGCGTGAATTCCACAGAGCCAGTTTTCGTATACAGATTAATAGGGAGGTTGCCAGCTTAAAATGCCGGAGTCCATTGCAACAGCAGCATCAGCTTCAGCATCAGCAGCAGCAGCGGCTTTCGTTCTGTCTATACGTTTCGGAAATAGAGCAATATAACACGCGTGCCGCGGGATGAATAATCGCCGAACTATTACACAGAAACGGTTCTTCGTTTATAATTATCCAAACATTGAACAGATCCGCCTTCCATGTATCTTGCCCTTGGGCTGGCTGGGGAGCAGTGGGCGTAGGGGAATCCCATCGAATCTCTCATTCTCTATCCTCTGGCACCTGCTACCTGCACAAGTGGCCAGACTTTCGACTTGGCCTCTTTGAAGACTGCCTCGTTTCGATGATACCCGGAGCTTCCTGTCTTTCGTGTAACTTAAATCGGTCCAAAATATTGACTGCAATTAAAAGTAAATAAATAAATAAATAAATTTCACCGCGTAGGTGACAAGAGAGTTAAAACGACCAGCTGCCGCACTTTTCACGTTCTTGCCCACCGAGAGAGGCTCGAACGAGCGATTACTTTACAGATGTGTAAATTATTTTAAGAGCATCAGCCCAGCATCTGTCTTTGCCAAGGCTTCGGATCGTCCATCCATCCATCCATCCGTCGTCTTTCTACGACAAACCCGTTCTCTGACGTTTATTCTCTTTCAACGACACGCCGTCGTTAGATGAAATCCCATTTTACGTAAGATTGTTAATATTACACTGTCCTATCGTAACGGAAAGAAAGAAAAACATCGTCTGCCGTATTCGTCTGTCGAGTATAATTGTGTCATTGAGTATTCTATCGAACAGTTGGAGAAAAGAAGGGAAGACAGACCGACATTATCGCCGTTTCGCCGATTGTTATTACTGTTTGGAATTCGTCGAAGATAGCCTGATCTCGGCCAGAAGCCTTTACTCTGTATTTTTAGAAAGCCGCGCGCCGTGAGCAGCACCCACGTCAAATGTAGATACCGTATAATGTTTACACGGTGGTGCGGTGCTTTTTTTCTCATCTCTTCCTCCTCCTCCTCCTCCTCCACCTCATCTTCATCCTCATCATCATCCTTATCCTCATCCTCATCCTTGTACCACCAGGCTTCTTCTCCTTCTGCCCACCATCTCTAGAATCCATCAACGCTCGCGGTTTAGAGGCAGAAGATTTTTTAGAGCTAATCGAATATCCCTGGGTAGTGCCAGAACCGCTTTTGATAAAACGATAACCATCCCTCTATAACAGCGATGAACAGAACGTTAGTTATTAATAGAATCGAGTGAAAATCAATCAACGCCATCCTTTCCAATCCCATTGGAAAAAGAAAGAAAAAATCTAACGCCGCAGCATCTTTTCATTGCGAGATCTCGGAGTAGAATTTTTCAAATTTTCAAACGAAAGTATCAAAGTGAAATATTGACAATATCGTTACATCCACCTACGAAAAATTGTTGATTCATTAGGATGGTTGAAAAAAGATTCGGCCAAGATGTTATAGACCCACCTACGTTAATATGTTGGGAGAATGGATTACAGATTTCAGAAGAAGCTATTAAGCCTCTGAAGCCTGCACCGCTGTTCATCCTCATCGTCGAGGCTCCTTACGATTAGCATCGTTTACCAGACAGCGAGTTATATCGAAGCTATATGCGTATACATATAATACATATTCTACGCGTGTAACACTCGTAGATTTATACACGGCGAATTCGTCCCACGGATATAAAATGTTGTTATCGTTCCACTCGCGGAGCACGACGATTCGGCATTGCGATCAGCAGATCACCGATGTGTGAGTTAGTTCTAACACATGTGTACGTAAGGACCTTGTGAATGAAACGATCTATTATTAGTCTGAAAAGCACAATACATCTCTGCTGCGTGTGTGACGAACTCTTCTCTTCTCTTCTCTCCTCTCCTCTGCCCCTCTACTACATGAATTCACACAACGAACACAAACTCAGACGATTCGTTCTTCTTATAATCTTACTTTCCTCCTTTCTATTACTCCGTCAATTTCCACATGTTGAGGAAAAATCTAAGCAAAACTTCCTCGCGGGTTTTCCTTATCGAAGAAGTTGATTAAAGTTTTCTCGTACATTATAACGTAATATTTTATTATACTTATTCATTTTCAAGAATATTTCGTTCACAACGCACGTAATAACGACGTTACACGCGCACAATAATAATATTTTGCAGAATTCAGGCGTAATAAATCTGGTGGGGGAGGAAAGAAAAAGAAAAAAAAAAAAAAAAAAACAGAAAAAAGAAATATGCCGGTAAATCGTCGCCTCGGCACGAGCTGTCGGTTTAAAATAGATGTACGTAAATATATATTTTTGCCGTGACGTCATTATGAGCCTGATATGTGCTGCAGCACCCACTAGCAAAACCGCTAATACTCATGTATACACCTATATACCTTCCGTCATTGCGTCAGCAAACCCGCCAACAAATCCCTGTCTGACTATTATTATTTACACTCTCAAAATAAATCTCCGAGATATGTACAATGTATACATAATCGAAATATATGTAAATGTACATAGATTTTCAATAATAATTTTCTTTTTCCCCAATCGTTCAATTCTCCTTTCATCCGAAACACTCTCGCCAATATCCGTACGTACGATAAGTATAATATATTATAAATGCAAAAGTTTCGCCGGGCGATTGAGGAAAACAGATCAACGACGAGGGATAAAATCGAGGTGCAAGGTGAGAACGTGTTAATTAATCCGGATTCAAATCGCCGATTGTTGTTTTTAAGAATTGTTTACCGCGAGAGCCCGCATTATACTGTAAAACGTTTGCATGTGTAGGCTGTACACAATATACGAATATGCAATTCGCAAGGCAAACCGAATAACCGGAAATAGACTATTAATTTGGCTCGGCGTGCGTCGTCGCAGTCACGAACGAACGGCTATAACGCCTCGACAAACAAGGTTGAGGCCGTCATTTTTCCTATACCTACATCCGCTATGCGTGTAGGTATACATTATAGGTAGGTATGTGGGCATATACGTATGTCCACGAGATAGTAATACGATTATACTGGCACGTACGCCGGACGAGCTTTCCCGCATAGATATGGAAGAATGGGAAAATGAATCAGACGGATATACGTAAACACCCGGAGTCGATGGAAGGCGGTCGTAAAGAGTGATCGAAGAAATTGATTAGCTCGCGCGAACGGATGTGAAAAAGATTTTTTACACCAAAGGGGTCAAGGACCCAACGCGCCGGGGTTAAAGAGTCGTTGTTCGTGCCTCGTTAAGAATTTTAATAGAAAGCGGCGTCGGATTCCAGGAAGGTGTGCCAAAAATGAGGAAAGAACAAAAAGTAAAAAATATTCACTCATAAAAGAAAAGTGAAAAAACCAAACTTACACACGTCACAGTTTCACCCAAATAATCACTCGATAAATGAGGCTAAATGAGGGGAAAAAATAACGTTGTACTTACTAATTTGGTTTCGTCAGCGAAAATATAACGTTAATTGATTACGTAACGGAACGAAACGTGCTAACGCCTCGTCAAGCTCTTATTCGCACTTCCTGTCTGAACTCTGCCTACTACACATAACTGCGTGCATATTTTTTCTTATAAATGCCTGTTCGCTAGTGTTTCATTAGCACACTTTGAAAACACTATAAATATCCTGCAGCACGAATGCGACGACTGTACATGCATTTCACATGGTGCTACATCCACTGTACGATAATATGTAGAATTTATGTCTGTGCGGAATTTATTCGAAAGTATCTACTTTCTACGGCAGTGTGTGTCGGGTGAAATTTCGGCAAATATCTATCTACCAGCAAAACAGCTGATTTCTTTCAGGTAAGACGCTGCGCGGAAGTCGCAGAGGTGACAGGAAAAAATGGAATCAAAATTAACACTAGAACTACCATACCAATCGAAACGACTTGTCTTTAACCTTTGGACTGCTGGGATTTCATCACCTTTACTTATACTTAAGTATAACCTATACAAAGTTACGATCACGTGTAATAAGTCTATATTTAGGCTTGCCGGTGGTTAACGGTATAGAAAAATTCAAAAGTTGTTGTTTTGCATAAGACCTGGATGTGGAGTTTTTGGGGTCGCTGATAACGAATCTGAAATCAGATTTTCGAAATTCAAGATGGCGGATTTAATAAGGCGGACAAAAATCCAAAAAGTCACTTTACGCAACATCATTGGATCCACCGTGATGAATTTTCAAATTTAGAGTTCAAGTTCGTGTTGAGTGACTGCGAAAACCCTCGAATACCGAGTTTCATCCAAAAGTCATTTCGGATTTTGGTCCGCAATCTTGAATTTCAAAATTTCGAGTTCAGATTCGCAATCGGCGACCTCAAAGACCCCCGAGTACAGAGTTTTGATAGATTGCTCCACTTGGATTTTCCGGCGGCTTAAAGGTTAAAAATATGCAATAATAGAATATGTTTATATCAATATGAGATGAAATTTGTTTTACTTTTAGGTATTTCTTGAAGACCAGTCATTTCGACTGCTTTTGGTAGAAATAGCTTCATCTTAATTTCTAATGTTTAAGTTCGACTCACCGCGACGCTGTCCTGAATCGAGGGAACACTGTCGAGGGTGGAACTGCGCCGCTGAGCGCTCTGGAGCCGCCTGCGAGTCAGGAATCCGCGAACTCCTGATTCCCGAAAAAGATAGCACGGGAGAAAATTAGCAGAGAAAAAAATTAGAACGAGTAGGTATAATAAGTAAAAAAGAAGAAAACATTCCTTCCGCACTCACCGGCCTGAATTTTCGTCGCTGCGGAATTGAATGTGCTAGTTTCGGTGGTGCTTTCCTCGCTCGCCGTTACCTCGGGTACGTAAATATGGTACTTCATTCGCTCTCCGGATGTCCCATCGTCGACGAGGATGTTCGTAACTACTTCCGCATGCGGGGGATCCGCGGCCGCAGGTGCAGATGAGACCGCGGGCGTTTCGAGTCCCTCCGCAATCTGCAAGCTCTGAGATACCAAAGTCGCGTCATCCGCTGTCTTTTCATTCACTCCTTCAAGTTCCATTTTGGTCTCATTGATGACGTGCAGGTCTTCCTCCCCTGATCCTTCGGTTTTCTTTTCGGTTGTTTGCGCGGCAGGTACCGTTTCATCCACTTTTTTAGATTCTATTTCAGGCCGTTCTTTGGGTTCCTTTTTAATAGACTTTTCGTCGTCGTCTGCACGTATTTTGTCAACCGCGTTTACCGGCACTTCTTGATGTATTTCCTCCACCTTTTCAACCGATTTTCCGTGTTCTTTTTTAACCACCTCTTCGGTGATTCCTTCAGGCTTCTTTTTACCCACCTCTTCAGGAACGTCTTCAACTATCTTTTTATCACCCTTTTCGGACACTTCCTCAAGTTCTTTCTTAGTCAATTCTTGACGCGATTCCTCTGGTTCGATTTTGTTCGGTTCTTCGTGTACCGCTTCAGGTTTACTTTTAGCAAGTTCTTCGTGTACTTCTTCAGTGATCTGTACAGTTACATTTGCTGGTACCCCTTCGGGTACGATTTTGGGCTCTTGATCCGTAACCACCTCGCTCTGAACTTTTGCAACCATCGTTTCACATACTTTTCCAGGTAAGTCTTCATGCAGTATTACAGTTTCCTGTTCGGACACTTTTTCCGCCAATTTTTCATGTACTCCTGCAGGTTCCTTCTGAGAACATTCTCCATGTATTTTTACTGTTACGTCCGCAGGTTCTTTTCCAGCTCCTTCTTCAAGTAGTTCTTCAGATTGTTTTTTGACCAACTCCCCGTGTACTTTTTCGAAATCCTCTTTCATCACCTCTTCATCCAGTTTTCCATGTTCCGTTTTAACCACATCCATATTTACCTGCTCAACCAAGTTCTCAGATATATTGTCAGGTGCCTCTTCAGCTTCTTTTTTGTCCAACGTGTCACAAATTTGTCCAGCGACTTCGTCCACTTTTTCAAGTACCTTCTTCGCGACCTCCTCTTCACCTCCCTCAATTCCCACTTTCAGAGTCGCCGAATTGCCTTCAACGTCAATATCCACAGATTTAGAACCGGTAACAGTAGCGTCCGGCTGAGTGAGGTAGGCGACTACTTTAGTGCAGGGATCTTCTCTCACGACAACGTTTTCCTTGACAATAGTATCTTCCCGAATGGGCTCCCTATTCTCATTCGTCCCGTTAATGAGTGCAGAAGTTTCATTCTCGCTGGACGGCTGACCGACGTCGCTGTTTTCTTCGGCAGTCGGATCGTCCGAGAGTTGGAACGACGAAACGGTGATATCCTGGAGTGAGTCTAAATTCAACTCTGGGACGTGTGGCATCGAGCCATGGCACTGGGGGACCAAGCTGTACAGATTCTTACCACCGTCCTCCGCCGGCTGATCGGTAATCGTAGTTTCCTTCACCTCGTTCGACGACTCTGAGTTCCTGGGGCCAAGAAGATTCTCGGCGCAGGAAGGGGAGGTCACCGACGATTCGGGCGCCGTAATTCCACCGTCGTCGGATATCGTGGTCTCCTTCACCTCGTCCGTTGACTCGGTTGTCGTCGATTCCGTGGCGTTTCGTTGAAGCAGATCGAGTGCCGACGTCATCGTGGGCGACATCGCCCTGTAGGAGTCTTCAGCCTCGGCACGATTCTCTGTCTCAACTCCGGAACTCTCCAGAGATTCGTTTTCCCGGTTTCCAGACGACCGCCCCGCTTCTTCGTCGACCAGACCGCGGCTCCCGTCCTCGGGAATGGATGTCTTTGTGTATTCCACAATTGCAACAGTCTCTCGTTTTCCAGAAACGTCGTCGATCTCCTCTGTCTCAGCTATGTCGTCGAGGGTTGGAGTCACGGCGTTCTTAGGGGCTGCAACGACGCTTCCCGCCTCCAGAGACTCCGGCACTTCTTTGTCGTCTTCTTCTCTGATCAGGTCGAGATCCTGCTTGGGTATAATCACCTCATTGCCCGCCTTCAACCCTCGGATAAAATCAACGTCTGTGCGAGGTGACCCGACGATTGTCGCCTCCTGGTGAACGATCTCCCCGAAGTTATCAAGGATATTTCGCAGCGATATTTCGCGACTCTCTTCGGTGTCTTGGCTGTCTTTCGAGCGGGCGTCCTCTTCCTCGATTACGATTTCAAGTATCTCCGACGACGGCGTGTCCGCCTGTCTGTCGGGGATCACCACCGTCGTTACGGAGTCCGGTATTTCATAGGGCGATCCTTCGGTAAGGACGTAGGAATTCCCTAACGATTCTGGCGTCCCCGAAGGCAGCTGTTCCCCATCCGATTTTACGTCCAGCGTCTTACTCTCGTGTATAAGCTTCTCAGATTTTTCCTCGCTATTTTCACCGGCATTCGTCGACCTTTCGGAATTCTGACCTGCACCTGGTGTTGAGCGATTCGCTTCTTCTTCGGCGACGGGAACTTTGACTGGGACGGCTTCAACCGTGCTCGTAACGTACTCAGTTGGAATCTCGGGAATAAACGGAGTCTTCGGAACGGAATTCGTTACCGCCACCGGATCCTTTCGGTCCTCGAATCCGCCGATATGGTGGCCGGCGCCTATTTGACCCAGCTTTTCTTCTTTCCCAGCGGAATCGAGGACGGTGCTCAACCGTTTCGATGCCTCTTCAACTTCCATCAGCTTCTCCTTCATAAATCCTGCAGGTTCGGTTCTGCTCTCCGGAATCTGCTGACTCTCTGAACAGGTTACTTCCACATTCTTCACCGGATCCACCTTCACTTCACGAATGCTTTTTTCTTTTCCAATGGCCTGTGCCTCGGGATGCAATACCTTCTCGATTCTATGTTCAGTCGCATCGACGCCGGTTTTCGGAATTTTCCGATATACGGAATCTGGCGGTGTTTCAATGGGTATAACGGTATCCTCAATCGCTACCGGTTTCTCCTTAGTTTCAGCGTCATTTCCAACGTCCCGAGTTTCCTGAGCCCCAGGATGCAATATCTTTTCGATTCTCTTCTCCGTTTCCTCAATTTCCATCAATTTCTCTTTCATTCCCGCCTCGTTACCCGCCTTCAGAATTTCTCGAGTCTCAGAGTGCATCCTTTCCTCGACGGTTATTCCGGTATGCTTAGCTTCAATCGCTTTCTCCTTCACTTCGGCACAATTCTCTTCTTTATCAATATCCCGAGGCTCGGAACGCAATATTTCCTCTATTCTCTTCTCGGCCTCTTCAACTTCCGCCAACTTTTCCTTCACCCCAACATCAACATCAGGGTTTCGAGTATCCCGATCTTCAGGCTGCAATATCTTCTCAATTCTTTTCTCAGTTTCCTGTATTTCAATCAGCTTCTCCTTCACCCCGACGTCTATTGTTACTCCCTGGATTTCCTGCGTCTCATTTTTAGCACCGGGATCTATCGCATTCCGGAGTCGCTCTTCCGCCTCTTGTATTTCTACAAGCTTTTCTTTTACAGACGTAGCGTCAGCATTGTTGATCGAACTCCGACTCTGCTCAATCGTCAGTAGATTCTCAATCCTTTTCTCAGTTTCCTCGATTTCCCTCAAACTCTCGGTTATCCCAACGCTCGCCTGAGCCGCGCCAAACGTTCCCACCTCATTCAGCTTCGATTTGAGCTCGGCAATGTTATCCCCGTGCTCATCCGGCTCGAGCGAATCGGGCCTCGGCGACGCGTTCTCACCGATATCCGGAGTGACATTCAAGCTATCCTTGAAAATCTCCTCCGTCGGAGCGTCGGGCAGATTGAGCTCGACCTCAGCCGCGCTTCTGAAGGAAGACGGACCCCCATCGGGTGTTCCCAAGTCGAGGAGGCCGCCCTTCGGTTCCGGGGTTCGTGCCGAGCCCTGTAGACTGGGGAGAACGAGTTCCTCCCGCTGTTTTAGGGACCTGGAAAGCTCGGGAGGAATCGGAGGCAGCACCAGGTTGTCGGAATCGGTTCGCGACACGCTTCTCGAGGTATTCTTCGACGATGGAGGTCTGACGGCGGGCAAGGAGACGCTGGGCGAGCTGACCGAAGCCTTCCTAGTAGCGTCAGGATGATCGGATGCGTCTGATTCACCGTTTCCGGTGCTCCGCTTCGCGGATCCTATACACTCCTCTTCCCTCGAAATCGCGAGACCCTTAAGAGTGCTTCGACTTTCGGCGGACTTGGTAGCATCTGCTATTACGCTCTTCGTCTCCGGCTGTTTCACCGGCTCAGTTTCCGACGCGAGGGTTTCGATACCTTCGAGTGAATCGGCACCCGCCGACATCTTCGCCGATTTCGATCGGCTTCGTCGCCGCGTCGACTTTCTCGACCGTCTCATCGCCGACATTGCGCTTCTGCTTCTGACGTCGTCGGTCTGATTCGATTTGTCGGATCTCGTCGACGTGCTTGTCGATTCGTCAACCGACTCGTATCCCCTACTGCTACTTTGTCCAGCCGAAGATCTCGCGGTCATCTCCCTCACCCTCCTCAGTATCGACGGCGCCGCATCGTCGATCACCTCCTGCACTCTGTCGACGTAATTCGTCGATCTCAGCTCCTCCAGACTTTCAGAGGAACGGAACTTGTCAAGGACAAACTCCCGGACTCTGTCCATGCTCATCGTCCTCGGTATCTTCGCCAGCGACCGCGATAAGGCCTTGGCGTCAGTCTTCTGCTTTTGATTATCCGTTGCGTTCTTCTCCTTCTTGACCACACCTGTCAAATCATCCTTATCGTCCTCCTTTCCTCTCTCGATGAACTTGTCCAACGATTTCTCGCGCGAGGATCTGAAATGCAATTACAACGCTGTTAGCAAAACAAAAATCATAAAAACACGGCTATACGCTCGCTATTTCAAATATTTCCTACCTCATCAACGTCTTCTTCAATCCCCCTGGTTGCCTAGAGCCAACCTCGCGTGTACTCCGACTGTCCTTGCTGCTGTTCCGGTTCTTCCTGAGCTCGGACTTGATGTCCTTAGCCAGGAGGTTTCCCGTGCCGGTCAAGGACGGGATCTGCGAAATGATCTTCGGGTTCCCGTTGCAGTCACTCTTCGACTTGTTATCTGAAGCCGCCTCCGCGTCTCTGGGCATCCGCCTCTTAACGAACCTCTCGTTGGAGCCACGCCTTTTCTGACTAACCGGGAACTTGTCGACTCCTGCGTCATCCCCGCGCCTGGCCTTGTTCTCCTTCTCGTTCCCAAGAGCTCTAACCTCCTCGGTACTGACCTTCCGCCCTTTGTCGCCAAATATGCTTCTGTGTCGCTCGAGGACTCTCGCCGTCTCGTTCATCGACCACCCACTGCGTTCCCTCATATTTTTTTCACCGGGAGACTTGGCGTCGGTGCCGCTTCGCTTTTTCAGGGACTCGTTTATCTCGCGGAGGGCGGCGGTGTTTCCGCTTCGCCCCGGCAGGCTGCCAACCGCTCCGTACTCGTCCCGCAGTTTCAGCAGCTCCTCGAAGTGCTGTGCCGCAAAGACGTAAATGTCCTCTGGCCGATGTCGTATCACCTCCCGAGTGAGCCCCTCGACGGCAGCCGCTAATCCATGCGGTACCCGCGGCGCCATCACCAGGTCACCGGAAGTCCGGAGATCCCGTTTGGCCGTGCCCATCCTGCAAAGACTGGAATAATCATTAACAGAGGAAGAGGAGGAGGAGGATGGTCTTACAAAATTGGTGGATTCGCGGCATCGAGTTTTCCAGTCAATTTCCATTCATTTCGATAATTTACGGGCTATACTTTACATGCCAAAAATTTAATAATGTTTTTCACGAAATTTTAATAAGTGCATACGTTCGATAATTTGCATGGCTATTATTCGAAAAAAACTGACTATTCGTGTTTTCAAGTTTTTAGAAATAGCTATACTTATACACTTGTCGATTTCGCGTGCACACGTAACACTTATATACACCATCTGTATAGAACAGGAATAAATTTTAACACCAATGATAAGTGATAAGATAATAAGTTAATAACGTTATATCTATATCTATCACGGCTCCGCACTGCGTGTACAGCATAATGAGATTTGAGAATTCGAACACCGCCAGAAACCGCCTGCAACCAGATATTCTCCACCACCTTATAATATAGGTATATAATATATGATCGAACAAAATTAATTAACATTAGAAAGACTTATATCTACATTGCGGAGAAACCGTGCGTGCGAAAGTTTTTCAAACAAGCAGAAATTCAAAAGAATAAGAATGACGAAAATTCCGATTAACAAAATATAGAATTCGAACGCCTGCACATCCGTTACTAGTCTCGCACGAGATCCGTTAGCGTACGAGATTCGTAAAGTGGACGTTTTCTCTCTTTTTTACATTACCATCGTCGTGATACTTATTTTTGATACAATTATGACGGAATCGGGGTATCGATACTGCCGATACTTAGTTGTCTGATCGCGTATATCGATTACCTGATGTACAAGAATGCGGAATAGGTTTGATCTGCACCTGCTTGTGACTGTACGGGGCGTTCTCTCGAAATGCTGGACGGTCGGGAAGAGACGTTAAGAGGTTTGACAGCGGCGAAAGTTTACCCGCGTTTGACAGAGAGACGGGGTCGGTTGGTTCACCTTCCCCGGCGGTTTCACCTTCGCCGAGGGACGACGGGCGCGCGATCGATGTTTTTCCATCGATTGCCGAGAGAGAGACGGTCGTGCCCGTGTACCTCGGCTTGTGCAAGCGCTACCGCGAGCTGCTTCAGCCACGCTACCCTGAAATCGATAACACGATGTAACATGAGCAAGGGTTCGAGTGTTCGTGACTGCCTGCGTATTCACCCACACCTGGGAGGATAACAGCGATCCGTATGGATCGCCGTTTCTTTTGACCTCGGTGACCCGGCACGCGACCCTAGCCAACGCCGACGTCTTTTCGGCGTGACGGATGGATTTGCGTGGGTAATTTGATATGTTAAGGTATTCAAGATTCCGCCCGACCGCTCGACCGTCCGGTGTACGCCTCGTTATCTCCGCATCGTTCGACCAAGAATAGCATCGCTAATTCTATACCGCGTAGAATTCGGATATTTAGACTCTTGAAAAACTAATGCTTCATACACCGCGGAGCCTTTCCCCTCTACTGCGATAGAAAATACAATCCAAACGTTGTTGAGCTTTTCTATCGAGTTCTATTGACACTCAAATTTAAATCGTGTCGTTTCTGGAATATTTGACGCAGCGCAAATTTGCGTACGAATACTCAGTATACCCGTTTTACATCGAAAACGCCATTAAATGAGAGGCTTTAAAAAAAAAAAAACTTCTTAAAACTAAGAAGTGTTTTTTCTTTTTTACAAAAACTGTATTACACATAGTTTCCATGTCATCAGCAATATCCAGCGTGGTTTCATTTTCATTATTGAAATTCACATCAGTGGCTTTCCTTCTGTTTTGTCATTTCTTCGAATTTTTCCTTGTCTGTCGCATACTGAAGAAGATAATCGGCCTCCAATGGGTGCAGAATCGGACCTGTAACGACGAGGCAGTGCAACGGTGGCCCGAGATCCATCTCTGTCATTTCGCGCAGAGAACAGGCGACGATTCGCTGGTCATCGGCACCGACGCGTGCCAATCCCACAGCCAGGCTGTCGCCAGTGAAAGCTGTGGAATTAAAAATATCAATAGCCTATCTTGTAGATTTTTACCTGGCTCAAACTGAGTTTACACTTTTTTTTTGCAACTTCAAACTAACAAACCAAATATCTTACCTAAATCTCTTTCACCAGCTTCAATTTTCCTTTCGACAATCTTTAGTAGCTGATCGGCAGCTTCGGCAACACTCATGAATTTCGGAGGCATGTATTCCTTTTTCCGTTTTAAAATGCTCTCCAGAGTGGGTTCCTTAACTTTGATATCCAAAAGACAGAGAGTGTGAAGACCGCGCTCCCTGTTCGTCGCTATTTTGTCGTAAAAACTATCTGGCTCCCAGTTCTCCGTCCAATAAGGAATTGAGACAATTTCCCCATAGGAGTATAGCTGCAGACCGCAACAGCCAACTGCATTCAATATAGAGGCATTGTGAACTACCTGAACTTTCACCCCCTTATCTCTCGCCCTGAGAACCAGATCCGTGTGAGTCGTCGCCCCAAATGGATCACCAACGACAAGGAAAGCCACATTCTTTGCTTCTGCTTCGGCCAGAATTTCGTCCGCACCGCTCTCAACCAGTTCTCTATCAGCAACAATGACCGGTCTGCCATAAAATTTTTCCTGGACCGATAAAACACATCATAAATATCGACTGTGATTAATTTATCCAATACATATGAGTCTTGGTCAAAAAACTTTGGACCCGAAGGACGGAAACAATGAAAGTTCTCAAATTCAAATGTTTTCTTCGCATGTACGCGCGCGATTCGAATCAAGAATATGTTTGAATTTGCTGACAGTGCTGCCACCTGACAGGGATAAAACGAGACTTAAATGAGACACAGATGAGAAACTTTCGGGAATAAACGATATTCTGTTTACTAAACATTATAGAAAACTTGACTAGACGTTGTCAAGCTTAGATGCTAATTTAGTTTTGATCAATTGAATTGCTAATTGATGAGCAACAGTCGTTGCCACAAGTACAACTCAATAAACTATCTCACCAAAGTCTCCTGGCCAACGGTCAGTATCGACGTGTAGGCCTCGAGGTAAACGCGATCGCACTTGCGAATTATTTCCAAACCCTTGACTGTCACGTCCTTAGCGTCACCGAGGCCCAAGCCTATAACGTAGAACATCGTTCAGCGAATAAAAACTTTTACTTTCGTTACTCGCAAAGGGTGCGTCTTCGCAGTGTGATTGACTTGAAAGATAAACCGTGCGCCATGTGCAGATAATTTCCGCCATTTGGAATCCAATCGATACAATCGTTACGCTGCACAGTGTTGTTAATAGAGGTCGAATAGAATCGATTGTCACGTGACCGCGATACATTAATTTTTTGAAATTGTGGCGTGAGATTTGGGCACCGGGATACAGTCAACTATTCATTTATTTTATTCTGATAAAGTCCGGTAGTTTAAAAAAAGAACCGAAATAAAATACTTCTCGTGTACAGTAAGCGTTTTGAACTTAACTATCTCAATTAGATGTGTATTATTTACATCGTAGCATAGATACAGAATTCCTTACTTTGTAACTTAGAAAAGATCTGTCGCTTCTTCAGATTTGAAAATTAAAGTGAACGCCGTGAGCGCACTTATAATTGTGAAGGAATTCCGCATAATAATATTAACAATAATAATATTGAAAAAACTAAAATAAAAACAATTTCAGAGTGTAGATACTGTCTAAGCAATAAAAATTTTACGTATAATACATGCTCGATGTTGTTTGAGATTTTTTCTTCATTTCCTTCTTCATTTGGTTGTTACCATTTCATCACATTTTTCTTCTTCGTCTTCTTCTGAGATTTCATTGACACTTATTTCTCTACTAATGTAAGTTACGCGATTTCATCTGAAGCTCAAAACGCCGATTTGTTCGCACTCCCTGTAGAATCGATCGGTTTTTGTCCTGGATATTTTTATTCCTTGAAACCAAAAGCAAAGACAATACGAATAAAATAAAACAAATAAAACTTCACTTTTCTTACAGAATAAGAAAGCACCAAATCGTTTCTACTAACCTCGCAGCAGTTGCTTGAGGATTCTTCCTGATTGCTTTCAGGGCTTCGGTTTTTCTTATCTTGAATCCAAACCTATTGTAGCCCTCGATCTGCTGGGCACTAGGTGCAGGCTTTGGTGCACTTGGTAGTGATCCGACGTCAGGTACGAGAGCTGAAGATGTATTTGGAAAAAAAATCAATTGGAGTGATTTGTAGTCGAGGTAACAAGAGAATTGTTTTCAATTTTTACATCTGCATTCGATACCCACCTTGGAAAGACCGAGTAGACGACACCGCACTGAACTCGACGTGCCTCTTGGCAACACGTTCCTTGACATCGACAAGAGATTCCATTTGTGCAAATTTCTTCTGATGGATTTGTGCAAAATTAGGAACTCTTCTAGGGGCAGCTACTTTAGCTTCTGAAAATTCCATCAACCAAAATCAATACCAAGTCAATTACCTAAATCATTGATAACGTCCAAGTCATTTGTGATTTGATATACCATTTACCTGTTTTTGACGTAGAAACACCTGCTTGTCGAGGCCTACTGAGCCTGTTAATGGAATCCTGAATAGTTTGATTGAGTTTAGGAGTTTTGTTCAATAAATTTGAAGCTGAGTTGGACCTCCGCTTGTTGCCGCTTCTCAACTGTGGAGTGATCTCATTTACTTTTGTCAGAGACCTGGATCTCCTGTGTTGGCTATCTATGCTAACTCTGCCTCTAGACCGCCGAGCTGATTGGCTAACTCCAATCCTGTGTCTGGCAGGCGTCTGTACAGTGGGTAGAGATTTTCTTGCTGAACTGCCACCAACACCAGGCGATGTGGTGCTGACTTTCCGAGCAGGACTGGCAAAACGAACACGGCAGCGTTTCTTTGCATCTGGAGTACAATTACTTGGCTCCATAGCAGAAAACGAACGTTTTCTCGACTTTTGTAGACAAGGAGTCTTGGGCTCGACCAGTTCATATGTTGCATCCTTTTCTCCCGATTCGTCGATCTTCTCTTCATTGTTTTCCTCCTGTTTGAGTGTCAATTCCTTGGACAACTCGTAGGTGCCATCCTTGGCTTTAGAACTATCATCAAACATGTCATCGTTCATGGCAATTAGTCCGAGGGATTCGTCATCGCTCGGTCTTGATTCCTTCTTGTTTTCCGTAGCTTGAGCCATTTGTTGTGGAGTTATCATGGGACTGCTCGTTGAGCCGGAAGAAAACGTTATAAAATCAGAGGTGAGATTCAAGGAGCGCCTTATCCGACTTCGAGGAGTTGTTGTTGGAGAAGTCTCAGCCAACTCCAGTAAAGCCTTAATCTTGTTTGGAGGGACACAGAGCGGTGACGAACATGCAATAGCAGCCGCAGCTTCCTTCGATACTGGAATTGGCCGCAGCGGAGTTCCAGATGACGTTATCGGCGAGCGTTTTTTTCCAGTGGACTTTGGCCTTCGTGGACTCTCTGGCTGGGTAAGGCTGGATCGTTTCACATTGACTGGCGTCGAGATTCTGCCTCTAACCAGCAGAACACTTTTCTGCAATGCAGCGGGAGTTTTCACAGGGGATTTACGGATTTTGGAAGCTGGAGTGGACAACCTTTTGGACGGCGTCTTAGGGGCTAAGGTTTTGCCGCTTTTTGATACCTTGGGTGACATTGAAGGTTGGTCGCTTGGTTCCTTTCTGAAATCCATCAGCGCTACAAAGGGGTTGTTGCAATCGACCTGAACAGTAGTGGTCTCTGTTTCTTGAACGCTCTGACCTATGGAAACACTCGACTTGTCTGAAGTTGCGGGCGACTCGACAGTGATAGGCAGTTTCCGCGGTGTCTTGGAAAGCCGTAAAGGTGAGTGAGAGTGCGTCTTGGGTGAGCCAATGTTGAGTGGCGATTTTTTTGGTGTTTTGGAAGACCTGTGCGGCGTTAAGTTGACCAGCATAGGACTGCTTTCAGGTGTCACTGTGTCGTTAGGGACAACGCTGAGTGACGAATTCTGTTCTTGTTTCATCAAAAACGATTTGTTTGGTGTTTTTTTTACTTTAGAATATCCCTTTGGATTTTTATTCTCATCTGCATCCTGAATTCTGCCACTTTGCACTGTTGATTCGCTGTGGTAGTCAGGTGCGTGTTTTTTTTTTGCTGAAGTCTTTGCCTGCAACCTGGTCAGCTTTACAGGGGTTTCGATTGGAACCAGCCAATTTTCAGTCATCGTATTCTCTGCCACAGCCAATACCCGTTTTTTTTTATCCGTTACGCGCTGCTGCTGTTTTGATTCAGCTATGGATGTTTCACCGAGGTTTTCATTCACTTCTTTGCGCAACCTCGACCGTAATGGACGACTTGTCGTCTCCAGCTTCTCCAAAGTATTAACTTTGTCAAGTTTCGATTGTCCGATTGGCGACTCAGCCTTGTTCTCAGTATCAGAATCGCTAGAGCTTTTTGCAAGCTTCCGTCTACGGCTTCCTGAAAGTTTTGCAAATCAAATATGAAAGATATTATCAATCGCTGGGAGAAATAAAGCTTCAGGCTGCCCAGCAGGTAAACAATTATTGAATTTTCTGCAATTTTGAGATTCTTCGATATGCTGGACACCCTCTACAGTGAGTTATGACAAGCAACAAATTCATCTTACTAGTTGACATAGAAGTGTTGACTGCATTCTCTGGCAAGGCACCTGCAACTAAACAGTAATATCTTTACATTATATGAGAAGAACTGTATTAATATTAAAACCATGGGAACGAGTGGAAAAAGAATATAACCTTGTTTTCAAAATACTTTGATCTATCACAAAAGTTGTACGGGAATAACTTCTAATTGACTGATTTCCCTTGCCCCTTCAATACAAAAATAAATAAACTGTAGTGCCAATTGGCTAACATATTATGAAAAGTAAGATAAACATATGATTAGATGTAGCTGTGCAAGACGAAACGCTGAAGCAAAGTAACACATTTATTTATACTTTTTCGACTCCGTCCTGATGTCGTTGACGGTGTTTTCATAGTTTTGGAGGATTTAATCGACTTCGCCGTTGGAGAAGCTTCCGTACTCCCGTTGTCGTCGTCGTCTATAATTGTCCGTCGATCTGAAATATATACGGACGCAAACCATTGGTGAGGAATTGCAAGGAACTCTTTCCATCTCTCCACGTCCGATTGAGAGGACAATTTGACGGCGCGTGTGAATATAATAAACATGCTTATTGCTTACGCTGTCGAGTGAGGCGTTGGGGTTGTTGTTGGGGTGCCGGCATGCCGTTCTCGTCGCTGCTGTTCTTCCTTTTCCGCACCATGTTTACCTTTCCAGAACCACAAAAGCGTCGTACACCGCGTTAAAACGATCCACGATAGCGGAGGATAATTTTAGCTCACGGATCGCAGTTATTTAACGGCTAATTAAAACCTGTCAGACGCCTCTTTTCCCGCTGCCGTTACGTGCTCCCGCTGTTTTGCCCGTTTTTGCACCGCCTTTGGCGTTGAATAACGCTTTTCTTGTTTCAAAGTTTTAAAACCGTTGATCAGGGCGCTGCTGCCAACTGCCTTGGCACGAACTCGATGCATTGCCTAATGCCTAAAACGACGACTCGCACGTATATCTGGAGACTCGCGTGAAAACGCGCTTTGTTTTACAGCCGAAACCTCCCGACAAGTTTCGAACTCAACTATCGACTAGTTCGTGGTGCATCGAGTGCTTTCACGCCTTCACGCCTTGGCTTCATTACCATCTTTACTCCGTCGATAATTGTAGTATTGCACCAACTTTCAGCTGCTTTTTCTCTTCCCGTTAAATAAGAATTGTAAATAAATCGTAACCGCGTAACCTTTAACTTATAAAATGTTCAAGAGAAAATTAAAAGCACTGGATTATATAGATTGGGATAAGGTAAACGCTAATGGTGAGTTGAGACCGGTTAGCCGGTGCACTTGCGGAAATTTAACCTCCCAGCTGTCACAAAAGCAATAGGAATTTTTCTGAAATTTCAATATCGTTTCAGACCCCCAACACTTTCGCAAACTGGTCGTCTGGCTCGAAGACCAAAAGATACGTCACTACAAAATTGAGGATCGAAAGGATCTCAGAGACATGAATTCGACTAGTTGGCCCGCAACGTTCAAGAGATATTGCGAGGACGTCGCTTGTCCGATAACTACCCAGCCAGTGGATCAGCTCGAATGGTTGATCGGGTTCGCGGTCAAGCTGGAGTTTGAGGATAACTGTAAGAGCCATACCATGTTTGTTTTGGTACTACTGAGTTCCCTTTTTACTGAAACTTGATTTTGATACAATTCAAACTATCGCAGATAAAAAGTATCAACCGATAACAGGCAAGAGTTTGAAAGATATGAACAAACCGGCAGCACCCAACATAAAATCGTCAAACCCGTTAGACAATCTGGACTGTGAGTATTGTATATCAGATAAAACCTGTTGAACTTTTGAATGTGACAAATACTGGTATTTACATTTTTTAATTCTATTTTCTCTGATTACAGTTCACAGTGCAGAGTTTAAGAACGGAATCGAAGAATTGCGAAAGTTACTTCGAGTTCCTCGACATTCGGATCACCTTGTAACTCTGCAAGCGTGCAGTCAGATAGTTTGCAAGAGACTGAACGCCGATGTTTTATTGAATCCGAAATCGATAGTGGTAAAGGGAAAAGAGTTTCCGATATTGGAAGCGGAGTTGGGTTTCAATATGGGAGATCCAGTTCTGAATAATGCGGCAAAAATCTTGAGATTACTGTACATTCAGGATCTAAGGGACCTTCAAACACGAATAAATGAAACAATTGTTGGTGTTCAAAATATCACTGCAAATCCGAAGACTGATACGAAACTTGGGAAAGTTGGAAGATAAACAGCTAGTCATTACAACTCCCATGGCGCATTTACACACACATATGGGATGTTAAAAATTTTGCTGACGTTCATTGGTCAAATATTGTTTGATAACCGATATTGATATTAATTTCTAATGATGATCCAGTGCTCCGATTTATACATACGAATTGATTCGTCATATGTTATTCATGTTTCAATAATGGAATTTAACGATAGGTGAAAACTAATAAATTATTATAACAATCGCATTACATTGGTTGAATTTTTTTTCTTCCCTCTATAGTATCCACTTTAAATGAATTCAGATGCAAGGAATTCTTTGAAACCCAAGTTCAAATGGCGGGGAATGTAAGCCGGTTTTCATCATATATTTATAATAAATATTTATTACACGGATAAGAGTAGAGGAAAATTTACGAGTAAAGAACTTTTTCCTCGTTTTATAACGTCGTTTCTTCTTTGTTGTTTTACAATAAAGCTCATAGTAACTATTTATCATTACGAATGTACAGAGGCAGTTTGGAACGTGATTTTTCTTAACATACGTGTAGAATATTTTTAGATTATTTACAGCAAATTGCGTAATTAATAAATCACTAGACAGCGATCTGAGGTTTTAATTTGTTACACCATTGTGTTTATAACTAGACTTAGTGAAATAGAATTTTTGATCGGATAGAATATCTAACAAGGATATGTTCATGTATAATATTTGAGGAAACTTGATTTAATATTAGACGTGAAAGTAAAGTACCGAAGAGCAACCGACAAAAAAAGTTGATATGAAAGATACATAGTTCAATATTTCTTCGAAATTCTTGTGTATTCAGATTTACAAAACTAGAGCTTAGTTAAATGTGGAAAAAGACAGAAATTCAGTTTTCTCCCGAAAAAGGCTTAATTAGAGAATAGGATTTTGAAAATATCCAATTTTTTAATCACCTAGCCTATAAGAGCCCCCCTACCAATTGATATTTTGTGCCTAATCCTTGCATTGTAGAAAAACAGAAAACGCATCTTCAGCACTTGACAAGTAATTCTGCAGGGATTTCAACACGTCTGTTCTTCATTGTCGTCACGTTTGTATCGCGTTTATAAATTATAAGAGAACTAGGAGAGCCTGCATCTGCCTTTATTCCCGAGCGGATTCTCTTCCTCTTGACCAGACTCGATCCTCCCGGCATTTTCTTCGTCTTGAAGAGAGGCCTGTAGAGCCCTAGCCAAGGCTTCGTCCTCGCTTATAGTTCCCTGAAGGTTCCTAAACAGGCTAGAATTGGCGTTTTGATTATTCTGCGAGGCTCGACTCTCGGCTTGTTTGTTCAGAGCTTCAAGTCTCCGCTGACGCATGGTTTCCTCTTTTCCCACGCAGGCGTGATCACAAGGATGCCGGTGTTTCAAGCAGAAGTTTTTCCCACAGTCCCCGCACTTGACCGCGACAATTTCCTTGATTTTACAGCCCTTGGACGTACACTTGTTGGTGAATACTTTCCTCCTGCTCTTGGCACGGTCAGCCTGACAGTCATTATCTATATGCAGACTTACGGCGAGGTCGGGTGGATCGGATCGCTTCGAAGGCACTGGAGCGTTGCAGAGCGGACATACAGGCACTTGTACGTCCTTCTTGTAGGCACTTGGACACGCGTGACCGGTGTAGGATATGTGATCGGTGCAGAAAATCGCCTCGCAGGCGTCGCACTTCAGGGGCAAAAACTGGAGACGGTTGCAGGTTTTTTCGGAGCAGTGCTCACCCAAGTTTGGAAACTCCATTGTTGTCGGATATTTGAGAGGCGATAGTTGCTGCTTTCACGCTTTGTGAAATTCGAGATTCAATTTGTCGATTGTTTACCAATTTTTACTGCCCGCGCACTTTCGTTGTCAGCGTTACGATTCGCCAGCTAGCTGGGCCACGTCCGTGTCCTCGAAAGTTCGTCGATAAACTGCGTCATCGCCGATGCCATGGAGCGGGTAATACCTCGCAATTTATCACATTCACAACGCTAAACGGTAACTGTGGTGGGAATGATTCGGAGAAATTCGAGAATGACGATCATCGGAATTCGTCGCGTCATTAAAAAGGCAACGTTTCTCTTGCTGCGCTCAATTTCGAACCATCGATTGCACGATTTGTTCTAGAAACGACGACGCGTTGGATTTGAAATTTCATCGCTGCACGCAGCGCCTCTAGCGGAATTTCACAATATCATGTGAAGGTAATTGGATTAACAGTTTCGAGCCGTCGGTAACCGACCAGCTACAACAGTTTTTCGAAAACATTTTGAATTTTTATCTTCGTATTCGATCGTATATCGGAAAAATGGCGCAACTTGATAGGGATAATCAATGTAATCAATAGAAAAAAATTATTTCTACCTCCTGATTACTAAAAATATAAGAATTCGTCTCACCCAAAGGGTTGGTAATTTGTAGTGGAAAAATGGAAACGAAATCCTTGAGTCTTCGAACATGTTTTCATCAAACGTTTATTTTTCCTCAACTACGGAAAGAGTCGACGTTATTCGTCGCATTTTTATTTCACTGTTGAAAAATGCTCACGTCCTTCCAGATTCGAATTCTCTGTACAATCAGGCGTTTCCAAAACTATCGAACGGCGGCAGCCTCATGATTCTAGCAGTCCCAAGACCGGCTAATACTAAAAAAAATCAGTCATTAAGCTTCGCAATGATGATACGTAAGGGGAAAAAAACATTAATAATACTAACCGGCGGCAAAGGAGAACATCACCGATTTCCCAGTGATTTTGTTAAATTGTTTCGAATGGTAAGCGACGTAAATACCGGCGCCGATCAATCCTCCCCCACTTACTAACCTACAACCCAAACAATCACGGTCTCTGGATGTAACCACGCTTTGCCAATCTTCCGACATGTCGATTCACTTTCAAAGATTGTAGTCGATTTAAATTGGTGGGTTTTTTCCTTCTATACTTGACTTTTGGAAATTACACCAGTTTCAGATAGCCTGTGACCACTTTTAAAGTCGAAAAGCAACCTTTCTCCTCATTCTCACCCAAGTGCCGCCATCTTCTAATGACGTCACTGACAAGTCACGTGCTTCCTCGTGACACCGCGGTTTCGTTAATTTTTTTAAATAAAATGAAATTAAAAACACGCAAGGTCTTCCCAGATTTAATTTTTCCTCTTTAATAAAAAAAAAACAGAAAAACCAAAATTGAGTTATACCTCAGATGATCAACAATGTTTACATTTAATATACCTATAATGTATGTATTTATGTTGACAACTGTGTAAATACACACGGAATAGGCGGTCCGTGAGTCCTAAGTGAAGTGTTGTTTAACGCATAAATAAATAATCGTTTACCGTTCACTGTTTTATAATTATTTCAGTAAGTATGCTTAAAATTTTTTTCAAATTTCTGCACGAGTTTCTTGTTCGTTTTCTTTTTTTCCTTCTTTTCTATTTTCAAAATACAAAACTTTTAGTAGAGCTGTTTTGCCAAACATGATCTCAGCGGCGTTACTTAACAATTGTATGTATGTACAATATATAATTGAGGTACAACGAATGGTGTCCAGCGTAGGAGATTTTCCACACAATTACCCGATTGAATTCTCGCAGCCCTGAGGCTTATTACATTCGTCCCCATTTCAATTTGCGAAGGATTATTTTTATTTTATAATTTTGTTGTTAATATTTTCATTTACTCGATTAGTTTCTTCGCTTTGAAAAAACGCCGCAAATAGAGTACCTGCCAGGTCGCCAGACCCAGGAGACAACACATGGAGAATATGCTGAAGTACAATACTCTACTGTTAGTCGACTCTGCAATGAAACGAAAAAGAAAGTGATGAGAAAGTGATATCGAGTCACTGGCAGTTCTGCATTTTGCATATAATGAGCATGAAAATGAAAGGAGGGAGGGTAAAAATGCCCACCATTTGTATCTCTCATCTCTTCCTCGTTTTTGCGCATCCAGGAAAAGGCTTGAACGATGGATTCGGATAAATCCTCAAGACGCTTTAATTCCACTTCCATAGGCTTAAGCTTGGCTGCTTCGCCAATCTGTGGAAAGAATTAAAATTTCGAGTAAAGCGCTGTGATGCGTTTCTGTTTTGTTCTCACAATCGGTCGTTATTGCTCACGTACGTGTCAACTACGTCAACACAAGATCAGAGGTAAATAAGGGAAATTAAAAACAGGATAAACTAACAAAACGAGCAACCTATGATTCAATTTTATAAGAAAAAACAAACATATTAACGAATCAACGTGCCACAAATAAAAATCTGTATAAATTGTGTTATTCTTGTACACGTGAGACTGTACTTGAGGCAAATTATTTTGTGTCACTTTACCGCCTGTTTCGCCAGAGTTCAAGCCATACAGGGTACATATATGCAGACAAAAGAGAAAATAGTAATGAGTTTTTATCGTCAAAGACAGTACAATCTAATAAAATGTGAAATACAGTGTCTTCTCTCTTTGCAACAGAATATCAATACCGCTGAGTCAGATTTGCCACTCACCCCTTCGTAGCTTTTTGCCTCAATGCCTCGCTTGATACTCAACGCGACTTCTTGCTTCATTCCTCGCAGATCTGTAGCAAACGAATTGATTAACGCGTAGCATCAAGTAAAATCCGCATCGGACGGTAGTTTCCATAGTTCGTAGATAGACAAGATGATAAGGTGATAAAAAATGGCACACTTACGAGAGGGAACATGAGACGTGAAGCATATTTGGAAGGTGTCGAAGGTTTCGGTGACGAACGAAAATTTCCCACGTGAAATATCTTCCTTTTGGGAAAGTATGTGTGTCTTGGAGTCGGTTACCTGGGTAAAAGGAATGAAGGTAAAGCGGTATCGAGATGTGTGAGAAGAAAAAACAGGGCACAAATATCGCAGCCAACGAAGCATATTGAGGACTGACCACAGACTTGGCTACAACATAACCTATAACCTCGAATTTCTAGCTGAAGCGTCGCGAAGCTTTCTCGGGTGTTCCGAGGCCTGGCGTAACTTACGATGTAATTAACAGTCTGTCCGGTGGCCTCGGAGACTTCGTATTCACCGGAGACAAGAACGTTGGCCTGAACCTCTTCCCTCAAACACTTCTCGGCGTTCGGCTCCAAGTAGAACATAATCGCCCGTACGTTTGCGAAAAGGGAGAGAAGCGCAACGGCGACGAGAGTCTTCCCCGCCATTCTGTATTCGCTTACCACGCGAAATATTCGTTTACAGATTCAAAAAATACGCACAAAATCGGTCAACGAGATATTTCTTTCACATACAGACAGTCTGACGGAATGGTATCAAATACTTCCGACGTGTATTAACATCGCGATGAGTTGGCAGCCATTTACAAGTCACGACGTAGCTCGACGGTGGTTCAACTTTTCATGTAGGTTAATCCGTGTATGTATGCATTGTACACGTCACCTCCGGTATGTATAGGTATTCGCTTCTTGCACACTCTAGCACGCCCCTCATCAACTGTATGCAATCCTCTCAAATCCTCTATACACAGAGGCTAGATATTAGCAGCGCCACCAGTGGGAGTTGCAGGAAGGTTCGCAACCCTAATAGCGCCACTACGGCGATAATGAGAACTAGGCCCAGTAAATCCATCCCTATAGAAATCTGTCGTCTGTGGTGTCTGTGGTCCATCAAAACCATAGACTTATAAGCAAACATATGCTTCAAACCCTTCAAACGGTTCTTTGGTACAACGTTTCGCCGCACCGAGCGCTGTTGATGTTCGATCGTTCTACTATTGTGATTATTGAGCAGGTGTTGATAAATCCTGGCTCGGCGTCTGCTACGTTGATACTGGTACGTTATTCATAAATTTACAAAATGAGCTAATGGAAACAACTCAATTTTCTGACGCAATAGACGATTTGCGAAGAAGAAAATGAACAGATGTGTCTACCGAGATCACAAGATTATATTTAGTTACAGGATTGAATATTGAGAATTGCGTAAGGTTCAGCAGGAGGTTTTCAATTTCCAGTTTGACTTTATACCGAACTATGATCGGCTGGCAGGCTCTTGGCACCGTCAATTGTATTTTGTTGACAATCTGGAAGCCAAGTTTGGAAAAAAAATGCCAATTGAATCTGAACATGATTTACAAGACGCAGGAAAGCTTCGATTTTGGAGAAAGTGGTATATTCGATGTAGAACTTTTATCATCGATTAAACTTTACACTCCAAATTTCCAAGTTCTAATTAAGATTCTAATGCTTACAGCGTACTTCTTCACGGCGAAATACAACCAACATCGTACCAAAGTAAAAATGGATGAAACGAGGCTCAATCTTGCGACCAGTATGCACCACTGTAAATAACCGTGCATTCCAAAATGAGCCAAGACTGCCCAACATATCGTCATAATGAACAGCTGATATGAAAGAGGCAGATGAGAATATTTTTTGGTAAATGTAAATACCCATACATATAGGTATTATGGCTATAATTTACAGACTTTTTTTCATTGTATGAAACTACATCTAACTCCTAACTGCGAACAAGATTATTTTTATTCCCACTGGCTGTGACGACCATTACATACTAGAACGTCTTTTGTTATTAGGGAGAAAAAATGGAGAAAAAGATAATGGGGCTACGTTGCATTGTTCCTGTTGCCGTGGCGACGTGTTTGAAAAACAAATGAAACATTGCGTTAGTTGCTAAACCAAAGAAGCTGGATCTTGGGAGCAGCAGAAATTTCATTTTACATATTGCATTTAGTTTGCCATGAAAGAGATTTGAGACTCTAACAACTTTCCAAGGACAAGGTAATCTGCTCTTACCAATATTTTTAAAACAGATTCTCCTAGACTGAAAAGCACTCGGTATTTATCAAGTTTTCTCTTTTCTCACTGGTAACAAAAAGATACCCCGATATAATTTCAACTCTACTAAATAGCTTTATCGAACAATGTCCAATTATCACTTGCACAGTTATGATAAAAATCACTTGATATAATCATTTTACCTTTTTTCAGATGTTGAAGGCAGAATCTGTGAGTACGCTGAGTAACGACGATGATGAGATGGACGATTTGGACGGATCAATAATTTGGTCCCAGGATGATCCAGTGTCCGCTAACGAAATGATGGAAATTGAAGAAAGTATTGGTCCTGGAGGAGATAGCGCTAATTTACTGTGCAGATTGTGCGCAGGCAGAGCTATCGATCCTATATACATATACTCGGAAATTGGGGAATCGATGAAATTGGCACACAAAATAAACACCTGCCTTAGCATAAAGGTCTGGAAAACTTGAAGTCATTCTAAGTCTTTGTTTCAGAAAATAGAGAATAAACAGGCGTTTTCCTTTAGTGTAATGAAGCAAGTGTCTTGGAAAGTGAAATAACAAATGACATTTTATCCAAGAATCAAATTCATTCTGCCAAAAATTAATCAACCCTGATATTTCAGATTCGTAGGACTGATCCGCTGCCTAAGCAAGTGTGCCTGGATTGCGCGGAGAAGATAATGTACTGCAACGACTTTGACACTCAATGCATAAGAGCGGAGGAAACATTGTTGACGATGTTGCGAGAGAAGCAGCGTTTTGAAATCCCAGAATTAATAACGAATGAGATATTGTGCGACGAGAAGTCGTGCCCGCTGTGCTTGGATGGACGGATGACAACAGGACCACCTAACCGGACAGATCCAATATCTGCGGAATTGTACGACAGCGACGTCGTGCTGGACAGCAGCGATGAGGAGAGAGCGTACGAGGAACTGAAGGCGGACAGGGAATCGGGCGGAACTTCCATAATGCTTCAGTGTCTGGGTAACAGGCAGCAGTACCTCAAGTGTGGAGCCTGCATGAATTTGTATCACACAAAAGAAACCCTCGACAGCCACAAGTGCAAGCCAAACGTCCAGAGCACCTCGAAACCGTACAAATGTGCGATCTGCTCTGTTACATTTACTTTCGAAGAGAGACTCAATTTCCACATGAGATTTCACGCCGGGGCCAAAGCTCTCTATTGCGAGATTTGTAAAATCACATTTGGCAAGGAGTTGAAGTTGTTCTATCACTACAAGAGGTACCACTGCGAGGCGACGACTGTATCCTGCCTGCAGTGCGGTAAACTATTCGAAAACCAATCAGAGCTAAGAGAGCATGTTTGCGTAGATGGGAAGACCAGGCCCCACGTGTGCGAGGTTTGTAACAAGGGATTCTCGGATGGCTACACCTTGAAACGCCACGTTGTGACGCACCTACCTGAAAAACCGTACAAATGCGGACAGTGCGCGAAAAGTTTTACGCAGAAGTCCAGGCTGAACAAACATATAGCGGGACACGGCGTTGTCATCGAGGAGTCACAGACCACTTGGAAGTGCGTTCAATGTGGGGAGGTATTCGGCACCTGTGACGACGCTGATAATCACTACAAAACGCACGACGACAAAATAACTCTGATCGAGGAGCTGGCCGCATCAAAAATGTACCACTGCGAATTCTGCAACAGCTTTTTTACCGACTTGGACAATCTAAAAACGCACCAGAATTTACATTCAGTGGAGAAACCGTACAACTGCAACCAGTGCATGACTGTTTACAAGTCGTACGCCGAAGCGGTTCTACATTGGAAGGAACATCCGAGGATCTTCAAAGTAGCGATCGCCTTCTCGTGCGATATTTGCAGTAAGGACATGAAGGAACTGTCGCTGCTCTACAAGCACAAGCAAAAGCGACACCACTATATACCGAGGAGGTCGGAGAGTGGGGATCCCAAGTTTATCTGCGAACTGTGCGGCAGTGCGTTCGACAAGATGACGGATATCCAGGAACACGGCAGGGAGCAGTGCTCCAAGTTTCCCTGCGACATATGCGGCAGCCTGTTGCCCACGGCCAATTCCCTCAACGCTCATAAAAGGCGTCACAGTGGACTCAGGCCCTACGTCTGCAACATCTGTGGGAAAAGCTACACCCAGTCCAGTCACATGTGGACGCACAAGAGATTCCACATGGGGGTGAAACCCTATGCTTGCGAGTATTGCGATCAAAGGTTCACAATAAAACCTGACCTGGCCGACCACACGCGGAAGAAACATACTAGGGAGAGACCGTTCAAGTGTGACGTTTGCAACAAAGCTTTCCTCACAGGTAATTTGATTTATTCTCAACTCAGTCAATTGCTTGTGTATTGCTTTCATCTTTCAATGCGATCTATACAATGGACTGTCCTTTCTTACAGGTTCCGTGTTTTATCAGCACCGGCTGATTCACAGGGGAGATCGAAGGTACAAATGTCACTACTGCGAAAAGGCGTTCACCAGAACCGAGGCCCTCAATAATCACATAAAAATACATACAGGAGAAAAACCTCATGCCTGCGACGTGTGCGGAAGATGCTTCAGGCAGAAGGGTGACATGCGTAAACATCGAAGAACGCAACATGTTCCTAAACAGGAAGTTGTGTGATACCTAGTTTATTGCTATAGGTTGCCCAGACTCTGAAATAAAGTTTTTTCCCTACCATTTCGCCTGATCATACGTCATTTACTCAATTCACTCGTAAGTGGGAAGTAAATACGTGTACGCTTTAAGATATTGCGATGAAATCAAGGTGTACGAAGATAATAATAGTCAATGGAATTACTGCCTAATGATAAGTTATCTACTCCAAATCTTTGAGATAGAGGCCAGGCGAAGTAGACTATTTTTAGGTGTTAAATCTAAGTACTTGTCGCGTAGCTACATAAGTATAAAGTCAAGTTTTCGGGATAAAATTTCTTGCAGATTTTTGAAAAAAAAATTCAAAAATAAGTCAAAAGTGACATTCTCGTAGAGCATAAAATTTTCCAAAAAAAGTCCGCGAAGTCATACGTTAGTAATAGAACAGTCATAAGTAAGCAATTGAATGTGTGATTTTTTTGAAAATTAAACATATGTCACGTCGCGATGACAGTTGTCAGTTCGGACAGCTGGCATTATATGCGCGTTAGAGTTGCGCGTGGAAGATCGGGATTCGCGTAGATATCGTGACCGAAATACGAAACAGGTGATGTCGAGTGGCTGCTGTAGGTAGTCTGGTGCCTTTCTGGGCTAATTAATTGACATTGCGAATCGGTAGGGTTTTTGATTAAACGGAGCGAGGCGCGGTTGGGCGCGGTGCTTGTGAGCTGCAAGGTGAAAATCGAGGCTGGTAGGTCCGGTCGTCGAGAGAGAGAGAGGGAGAAGAGAGAGAGAAAGAGAGAGAAAGAATCTTCAGCGAGAGAACGGAGCGACGCTCGTGATAACTAGGAGTTAAGATGAAGGATAAACAAACCAAGTGACGTGTGGCGAGACGCAAGGTGGTGTCCGGAAAGGTAGGTATGCGAATTTCGACTTCGCTTCGACGAACCCTCTGCTTTTACTACTCCGTTTATTACTCCTCATCCACGTAACCTAAAAACGCCTCGAAAAAAGAGTGTTTCGAAGTCGGCTGCGCGATCGATCGACGTCCCGACTTCCTCTCGCGAATCTTGGCACGGTTATTTTTATAATTCATGACTGACTGACTGAATAGCGCGGAGATCCTCCATCGGAGCTAACCTCGTCTAACCTAACCTAACCTCAACCTGAGGGAATATCTGGTTACGAAACTACTCTGAACGGATCTCACGGCAATCTTGATTCCGTACCGTTGATGCGATCGCGGCCGATAAAAGATGATTCGTTACCCACCTGAACATCATATTACAACGTTTTTACAGAGGATTCATTCGCCATGGCCTTTCCACCCCTCGTTAGCTCCACTCCACCGCCTCTCGACAACGTCGGCGATTACGACGACGACGAATTCGGGGATTTCACAGCCGGAGGTATCGACGGTAAGCTGAAGATTCTCCCAGTTGTTTTTTGATGTCTTGACGATAATTTTTCTTGCCAAAAAACAGTTCACATAATCATACTGAACTATTTCACAGGCCTTTCCATCGCCTCGGATTCACCAGCGAAGCGAATTACCCCAACGGCGACACCGATACCTTCCCAAACCGTGTCTCCAAAGCTGAACGGGTTTCCTGGTGCAAAAGTGAAGCACGGTACGGAGCTTCATTTGGAAGATGAGATCTTGACAGTGAATGAAAGTGCCGATATTGCCGCAGCAAATGACTCAGAGGCAAAGAATGGGAGGCTCGGCGAGAGTGGTGAAAATTCTAGGAGCGAAAAGGGGGAGACTGAAGATATCGGCGTCTTGGACAACGGAAGCGACGTGGTTCCACGGATAATTGACAAGAGCAATGCTGATCTCACGAGAAATGGGTCGACCGATAGCTGTGGCAGCAGCTTGGTGGATAGCCCGAAAAGTGACAGTGAGAGGGATGATTTGTCAAATAATTTAGAAATCAATGAGGATGTCGAACCTCCCAGTCTTGTCCTTGATGATCTGAGGTGTTTTCCGGACATTGTGCAAAATTTGGACGACACTTTTTGCGAGTACGGGGACTCCAAGGATCCCTCTCAGCCCCAAAATTTAGCCAAGGATCATCTAATCACAGAGTACAATCTGCCTGGTCTCAATGAAGGCATTGAAAAATTGGAAGAACATGTTCAAGTTGCTTGTAAAGAGAAAACTGACTACGAGGACGATAATTTTACTCAATTTATTTCATCCGATGAACTCCCTAGGGAAGAAAACTACTCAACTCCTGTATCTGAAGCTGGTTTCGCCCTCTTCTCTGCAGATACAAACACTGCTGCTACCGACAAGGAAGAGGAACAGATCGAAGTTAGATTTGGTGTTGGAAGTTTAGAGACTGAGGAAGAGAGAGAAGAGAGAAACGACAGAGAAACAAGGGTCGGTGATTCGATGGCAAATTTATACGCTGCGGAAAACGAGAGCGGCGTATTAGAGGGTAGTATACCCGAGTTATCATGGCCAAGCGATAAAATTTTGGCGAAAAGTCATCAGAACTTTGACGAAGTGTCCACTTTTGCCATGTATTCTCATTCAGAGGATAGAACATTAGAAGTCCAAGGTGATTCAGTGAATGAAATTCTGCGGCAAAAATTGGAGAGAGACGAGGATGATTTCAAGCCTGATTTTGGATCGGAAGATGTGGAAACGACTCGGGAAGTCAAGACAGATGTGCAGCTAGTCAGCAGTAACCAGGGAGACGATGATTTTGGGGATTTTGACGACTTTGCCGACTTTTCAAGTGCCCCTGTACCCACAATGGTGACTGAAGTTCCTGAGTGGAGTTCGGCTGTGGACAAACAGCCTGAGGATGCAAAGTTCGATGATTTTGGTGACTTTGAGAACTTTGGCGAGTTTGAGTCTCCGACGGTTGAATTCCAGACGCCTGATATTGGCTTCCGAGAATCGATTGCCAGGATTGAGAACAAAAACGTGAGCTGAAAATTCACGTTTCTAATTTATGATATCGTGTTTCATACTTGAACCATTTATCTTATCTTTCCAGGCGGCGAACAAGATAGAAGATATAATTACAAACATGTTTCCGATTGTGCCGAAAATCGAGGATACGGAATTGAATGGTCTCATTCAAAAGTCGGATAAGGTTTGGCAGGGTGTAAAGAGCATCGAAGAGACCAGTGCCCTTGCTTATCACTGGTCGAATAGCGCTAGCAATAATGTTCTGCTTAGTGCGCTCGGCATTGACTCGAGGAACATCGTAAGTATAAGAATTCAGAAACACGTTAATCGACACCAGCTATTAAAGCACAATTATTGATCTAACAAAATATAAACATTGAAATGTTTCAGCTCTTTGGCCCGAGATGGAACCACAACATTCCAAGATTTGCTGCCAATCTGGGCTTCACGCCGTTGGAGCCGGTCAAAGCTTCTAGCGACGTGCAGCAGCCGTTATCGTCGTCGAATGGAAAGCCACAAAGTTCACCCACCTCGGAAGTAAGCAGCTTTGTAAGCCAATTCTAATTCAATAAAGAACATCAGCCTAGTCTGAACGGGATGTCACTGATAAATCAATATCTTGTCAATTATCTGCGCAGGAAGTTCCCGCTGCCCAGTTTGACTGGAACAGTTCCGGCCTGGTGAATCCACTGGATGCAAGTGAGTCACGAAAATCGTATAAGTTGATTATTTCTTGATAGAAAGATGAATCGCTTGCGTAAACTGAGTATTTTCCCGAATCGTTTTCCACGCTTGTTAACGCCAAAAGAGAGAACAAATTTTATCAATGGAGTTTCAGTGATAAGTAAGCGATTGTCAATCTTTCGTTGTAAATAATTTATTAACGAAAGTTTGTTGTTGATTTTTCACCCGTCCTGTGCTTTCCTCCCTCCTGATCTCTCTGTTTTAAAACCTCTGTACATAACGCCCCGCTTTCCTGACCCCTGTTTGTTGATTTATTCACAAAAATTTTGCCGCCGTACACACAGGCGGAGGGCTGTCTGCCCTTCTCCCGCTGGATTTGTTGTGCCCTTTTGATCCCCTCCTGACGCCTCACTGCTCTATACACTCCGAATCCTATCACCATCACGCCGCTTGTACCAGGAGCTCCATATACTACTGTAAGTGTTAAGCTAGCGTCACACACATAAAAAAAAAAAAGAAAAAGAACAAGTTATAGATACATTTCCCAGCACTTTGTTAGCGCTTATTTAGAAAATGAAACATGCGATAGCTGAAAATCTAAATGACACGGCTTTAAAAACCATTGATACAGGTATATTTTTTTTTTTACTTTTCCACCGATATTCACGTCTGTTTGGCATTTTTTATAGATGGAACGGATCAGGCGACGGTGCAGAAAACGAGTCAACATCATTCCTCTGATCCTTTCCATAGTCCTTTGAAGCCGTCCAAGTCGCTTCAGCAAGCTAAAATAATTGAACCTTTGCCTGGACCGAGCCTCACTGACTGGAACAGAAGAATGGAAGCTGATAGCGGTTCGAGGGCAAAGCAGGGAACGCAAAAGCCTTCGGGGAGAACATCCGCACAGATCAGCGCCAAGCCGTCGTTAGGACAAAGCAGCTTGTTGTCAGGAAGTAGAAGCGAGTCGACAGGGCAAGGAGAATCTAGTAAGGTGGAATCATTCAAATTAGAAAATAGTAGAAAATCATTGGTGAACCGAAGAGACAATGCAGTTCAGCAGGAGAATATCGTCATGGATAGGTTCGGCAGGCCTATGACCGTCAGGCAAGAGACTGTTAAAGTGTTGAAGCAGCTGCCCGACCTGTCGTTCCTCAGTGCTAGAACGTTGATGTATAATCCAGAGCAAAAGCAAATCGTCCAGGATCTCGGTGCTATGATTAATCGAAAAATGCCCGGCTGAGTAACGTCGGTCTGAACGATAGTTTGAAAGGAAAATGAATAAGTAAATATAAATACGAAATTGAAAAAAAAATAAGTCAAAAACAAACAGAGAAACACATGCGATTGACGATGGATTCGCGAATATGGGTAAATATTCACAATGGACTTACCATCAATCAATAGAATCGAAAAAGTGTATGCGCTCCTGCTATCTCCTTTCAAACTTGCGTTCAGACCAAATAAAAACTTCAAAAAAAAAAAAGACAAAACACACATGCCTATGGTTCTCGCTTCGTTCTTCCGTATTATCTATATGTAAGTGAGTGATGAAGGAAAAAAAAATTTCATGATAAATACTATAAAAATATACAGGAACCGTGCTGCGTAAAAACATGGGAAATATTCTGTGACATTCCGATATAAAAATAAATCTACGTTTTTTTTTTTAATTCCTGTGATCTTGACCTATTGTTTTAATAATGTCAATATTGATAATAATAATCATAATTCGCAAGCAATCCTACTTTGTTTACTGGTTCGAGCAAAATTAAACGCAAGAGTTTAATTCCGCTCTCAATTCATACCATACATTTGTTGCGTATCAAGTATTGTATAGTTATATCATGTACACATTGTTGTGTGATAAGGCGTGTTGACAGTGCTGCGAATTATAAAGCGTATGAATTGTTACTTGAGTTATTTTGACAAGTCAAACTCATCAGTTATAATAGTACTAATTTGTAGCCGTCGATAGATAGAATGATACAGAAATTTACAAGCTGATTCATGGACTTTTAGCGGTCTTAATCTTAATCTTAATCAAAGATATCATAGCCATTGCCTAGTCTCTACAATTTTCTTTTCCCCTCGATTTCTAGCTAAGTGCTAATTTTTCTGACATATCGAATACTCGTATGCTTCATTTTTGTCATTGTAACTGCTACTGGTGAAATTGAAAATTAGATAGTAGTTTTAGAAACGTCAGTTTTATAAAAAAAAAAAAAAAAATATTCAACAAAACCAAGCATAATAGCATCGTAAAAGAAACATTTGGAATAAATTTAATATTTTGCATTGTTTAAGTGAAGTCGAAATCAATAATAATTCTCTTCTCCGTACAGATATAGATAGTATTTGATAAACATATGGCTAAGAATTTGCAAGTCAATTAAATTTTATATTGACTAGACGACTATTTGTGGGTAACGGTTTATCTTAAATCAAGGAAAAAAGTTACGCTAATAAAAAGCAACAATTGATAAAATATTAGGATTTCGCATCATCGTGTAGCTTGAGGTTTTATACAGAAAAGCAACTGGAAGTTATAACAATGTACTTAAAGAAATAGTAATAATAGTAACAACGTCATTTTCAATTGAAGTTAGTTACATTAACTGAATACCTATTAAACATAGGGCTATAATCATTATTGAAGTTATTCTTTATTTATTAACACATATTGTAATATATATTTTATGTAAAATATTGTGGATACATTATAACTATTAATGCATAAAAGTAAATCGACATTGTTGCAGAATTTTGCCGGTTTCTTGTCTCATTTTTAGCTCCGTGTGGGCCAGACTACACTACACAAAGTATACTTTGATATTCGTCACCTTCTATAAACTTAATCCGCAAGGAAGTTAATGACTAAAATCAAATCGTACAAAATGACAAAAATAAAAAGTGAACTTTTTTCAATGGCTTTAAAACAATATTAAATTTCAACATATTATGGTTAAGAAAATCGAGGATTAAGTGGATTATTGTATCCTTAATTTATACGTGAAACCGCATCCTCGTGCAACCAAATTTTGAAAAGCCCGCGATATGCTCGATAACCGAAACGGTAGAATGAACTGAACCAGAACCGGACCAAACCTGCGTGAAATACGCTGCGCGTACAAGTGAAATGCGTAAATACAATCAAATCCGCCCAATGCAACGGACAAAGTTGAAAGTATATCGGTAAAACGACTATATAACAAAAAAGCCAGTGTTTTGCGACGGAAATACAGTGAGAAGATACAGTAGCGGCTTCATATTATGAGTGTTCGAAGTCTTCTTCCACCCCGCGGAGCTACTGCGAGTGGTTAAAAACATAAGCAAATTAGGTTATGCACGTCCTTCCTGCTTTGTTTTGTTGTGACGCGTATGCGGTTGCGTGCTCGTTTACTCCCGCGGATTTTGCTCACGTCAAACTCGCCGCTGTTCATGTAAATTAGCGCTTACTCCACGTTGCGAAAAAAATTTTAATATTCACCGCGTTTAACAATGTCACGCGATGATGTCCTCGTTACGAGAGTCACGCGCAGCCAGGAGAAAAAGAAAGACGCAATCTTATCCGGCAAGGGCGACACGGATAAGCCAGAGACTAACCGAGCGCCAAATAAGTTTTTCAAGAGCAAAACACTGCGCCTTGCGCCTAAAAAGCACGTGATGCAGAGAACTATGCCGAAACGGGCAACGAGATTGAATAAAATTAAGAATAACGATTCCGGTGAGTTTGTGCCGCCCATGAAGCAGCCCACACTGTCAGAGTCCTTTGCACGGGCCTCTGTGCGTGGTAGACTCAGACCTCGCAAGGAGGTTAAAAACTATTGTGACGCTTCTCTTTTGGCGAAAAGCATCTCGCCAGACAAGAGGAAGAGTATTGTTTTGCTGGAGAAAATTGATTCCAACAAAGGAACCGACAAGGCGCCTGTTTATAAATCTGTCAAAACAACGGATAAAGATTCCGAGGGTAAGGAGAGCGTCTATGAATTTGACTTCGACGCCAATGATCCCGAGGAAAGAGTCAAGACTAACGTCAAGGGAAAAAAGAAACGAGCTCCGAGGAAGGCAGCGACTGTTAAGAAGAAAAAAGCTCGCACCAAAAGTGTCGTCGAGAAACCTAAGGAGCCACCTAAAGAGCAGACAAAGGTTTCCGAGCCCTCCGAGTGTCCAATGCCAGGTAACGAAGGTGCAGCAAATGTAGTTGATTTACCAGTTGCTTCAACTGATGTGGAAACTGAAGAAGAGCGACTGAAAATAACTTTAGAGACCGAAGATGGTCCTCGTGATTTACCGACAAACAAGAATGTTCCGTCGAAAAGTCCTGAGCCGAGAATAACATGTGTGGAAAAACTAACGGGAGACCGAAAAGTCAGCTTCAAGCCAAGTCTGTCGAGAACAGGGCAAAACTCTACGAAGTTCAACCCGTTCAGGTCTACGCTGTCAGTATTTAGGCCACGACCTACGTTGAATACTCAAGAAATGATGAACCACTCTTTGCTGAATAAATCATTGTCGCCGATAAAGAATGAGACGGAGCACTTTGACCCTGCTAGTCCATGGCGACCACCAACGACAAACGAGTTGTTCAGTGTTAAACGAGTGATGCAAAGTACGCCCCAGCCTCGACGGATCACGTCCACGTCTTCGAGTGTAGATTTCAGGCGGGTTCACAGGATCTGTGAAAATGACGAGAACACGGAAAATGTCGAGCCTACCAGGAGTAGTACCAGTCCTGCGAGTAGGCAGGGTGAAAACAAGACGGTGAAACCCTTGGGGGTCAGAACGTCGAATGCAGAGAATATTCAGGCTGGCCCAAATATATCAGGCGATGCATCCAGGCTCGGAGGAACAAGGCTCTTTGCCCAATCCTTGAATCATGCTGAAAGGAAAGTGAATACAGGTTTTGGGGACAGGCTCTACAAGTCGCCGATTAAAAATGATAAAGCAATCGGCGGAAATGGCTTAAGGAGAAAAAATCAAGAGATTCTTCGACCCGTCACACACGACGATGAAAATTTGCCACCCAGAGAAGATGTGAAACTCATGAAGCAGTCGAAGCTAAACTCCTTTCTCAACATCGACGAGATGCCTGAAAGCGTGACAATAAATACAAGCCATGGTATATTCGGAGATTCCGTTGCTACGCCAGCAATCAGTGAACAAACTCTGAAAATTCCACGACCGGCTGAAATTGAAAATTGTTTTGGTTTTGACGACGATTATTCCAGCACTCAAGTGACTCCTAGCAAATTTGACACGAAACAGGACAGAACCCCTGTCAAAAAGCTATTTGAACGTCTGAAGGGTAGAGTTTTGTCTACGGAAAAGGATCCGTCTGTAAAAACAGCGAGGATATCGCTGGGAGAAATTAAGAACACCTTGTACCCGAGAAAAGAGACAAAGATTGAGAATATAGAATCTAGAAATGACAAGAAAAGGAAAAAGGAATTGGAGATAAACGCAATCAATGATCCGAGAAACCAGGTCGCTGACGTGAGGCCAACCGATGCCTCTAATGCTGTTAAATTCACTGACACGTTCGATGTACTCTCGGAAAGTGCACCAGGACAAGAAACTGACAAGTCGCTGGATGCTGAAATTTCGTTGTTTGCAGACATGGAACCTGTTCATTTTACAAAGGTACGGTGTTTTTTTAATTTTTTCATCCTTCTTTCCAGTTTCTTAACATGTAATTGAATAAATTGATGAATAAAAATTTGTATTTCTCCTCAGCCTCCCAGAAGATCCTACGCAAAAAAGAGAGAACGCATACGTTACTGGTCGTCAGAGGAGGAGGACGACGAGTTGGAGGATCACGTCGAGAACCCGACGCACAAGAAAAAGAAGCGACAGAAATTGACGAAAGTTGCACAGATTGAAAACAAGAAAATTGAAGAGTGGGTGAAGAGCGTCAACGACACTTTCCGAGAGATAGATGAATTCGACTTGGTAGTCGAGAAAGCACCGTGAAACACCAACGAAACCCTACAATAAGTATTTAAGATTCACAAATTTTTCTCATCATTTTATAAGCTCAAGTTTTTACTACCACTATAGCGGATAAATTCTGACTTGATAACAAAGCGCGCGGTTACGCCGTACTTGCACAAATCTTGCGCGAGCATGCTGAAAAACCGAATTCGTCCTGTAAAAGTTAATTTATTCGTAGGCAAGAAAGACACGAGGAGGGATTCAGTTTCGAAAATGCATTGTTTAATGTACATATCATAGAAATATTTTTAAAGGATACAGATTTCATATTGCCGTTTATAGCTATAAAAAAAATTGCGCGGTTTCCATGTAAAAAAAATTTTACTGTAGCTTCTTATACTGATATTCTTACGACCCGAGGCCTTTGCTAAAATTACCTGGATTGATGGTTACAAATACGAATGACTTATATTTCTACGGAGTATATTAAATTCTCTAATTATCGTTATCGGTACTACTGTGGTATATCAAAAAATTAATATAAATCTACATATTATTACAGTAAAGAAAGAAAAAACTATCACTGCTGGTTAATTGCTTTAACGATTAAAATTTAGTTGATGAATACAGACATATGGATAAGTATAATTAAACAATGGTGTGCGTGTAAATAACGTCAATTTTATTTTATGCAATATAACAATTAGTAGACAGAGTAAATATTGTCAAATAAAATATAACATGACAAAAAATTAATCCTGACAAAAAATTAATCCTGACCATCTTAAAGGAATGTCCATCTCACTCTGCACCGTGATTGGCTGAGCATTATAAGATCCACAGCCAATCACGACGCAGATTGTATAGTGTCGTTATCTGTTACTGCAGTAGATGATACAGAGGATCGTGTTCTCCGCACGTCATGCGGGTTGCCTGCGCACGATCCGCGCAGGCGTATTTTTTTTACAAATAATGCGACGCAGTTCGCATAAATATAAAAAGCGGCAGCACCGTTCAGCTGATCGGCGGCGCCGTCAACGGAGGAATATCGAAAACTCGACAAAATCAGTTGTAATCTTATGGCGCGCGCGTGTGTGTGTGTGGGTGTGCGCGAGTGTATTTATTTTTGACAATTGTAGCCTGGGATTGTGGCGGACAACGCAGGCATCATCTGCTGATCCGCCGTTCCGAGAGCGAAGACAAAAGAAGGCGACGAGAGTATGTCGAAAAGCGGCTAGAGAATCGGAACTGCCGTTCCTCGTCGGTGGCAAGTGATCGTTGATAATTTCCATTCCTTAATCGTAAAACGAGATTATCAACTGCGGGAATGAGATCGTCAGAATCGTGAGTCGTAAATCGGCCGTCCAGCGGCGAGGAGGGAGATTCGGTGAAGCCCGAGAATTGATAGTCGTAGCTGAGAAATCAGCGCTCGGTAAGCTGAAGAACAGGGAAAAGTGTGTCTGTGGCAAAGTTCGAAGAGCCGTGAAGACTGTGCGCTGTGATATCGGCGAATATCAGCGGTGCGAGTACCTCGGCCTCACCTCGTATGGCTCAGGGTAAAATATGGCCACGGTATACGAGAGCCCGTTCCTTTCGAACAGGCTTCGCCAGATCGAGGAGAGATACGAGGAGCCGACTACGTTCGGTCGTTGCGACTGCACCAGCTACAGCTACCTCGCCCTCAGCGTCGTCCTCTTCGCCGTCGGCACGGCGATAACGATTCTTGCCCTCGGCGACGTCGCGAACGGCTACATATTCTCACAGCTAGGACACATGTGGCTCGTAGGACCGATATTCATATGCTCCGGCCTTATGGTTGCCGTTAAATGCATGCTATACCTCAGACGAAAATCCGTCATACAGATGATATATCATCAGCGGCAACTATTCCGAGTGAGTATAACAATTCGACGTATTTTCATTTTCAACACTGTGATCCAATCGCGGTGCATAATTACCATCCATGAGGCTGAAGTTAGTGACGTTAGCGCAACGAAACATTACGGGGAAGAGAAAACTACTGTTTGGAGTGGCCAAGTTTTCAAAATATCAATTTCATTTGCCATATTTACAATTTACTGCATCTCGGAGATTACTACAAGTAGGAAATAACGACTTATCCAAAACACGAATCACTGTGATAACGTTACTAACTTCAGATAAGCTTGTTGTGTTTCAACGATTTGGTTTTTCAAAACACGATTATCTTTTGTTTTGTTACCATTTTTACTCAACTTCAGACAATGAGTGATTCCGAAGGTGCGAAGTATGCAACGGTTTTTTTTCCTAAACATGCATCATTACCGCAACGTTGCTAACTTCATCCTAATATTTATCTTCGTGATTTCTAATCTTGGTCCAGATAACCAACCGTCGTAATCGGGACGCGCGCGTGCGTGTGTGTGTGCGCGTGTGTGTGCGCGTGTGTGCGTGTAACGTGTCGCGTGCTTTAATCGCGATTTCTCCTTTCGAATTGCAATAAAACAAGAAAAAAAATTATACGAAATTGAGACGAAAGTTCCACGGTCGAGACAGCTGAAACAGAGGTCTAATGTAAGAGTCGTAAAATTTTATCATATTGAAATAAGTAACGTTATCATTGTGACAATTCATGCCGAGGAAAAGTCATTATTTCTCTATTTTGGAATTATCTGAAATTCAGTAAACCGTAATAAAACAAAACACACTTATAATCTGAAATCTCAATTCCTTCAAAATCATTGTAAAATTAAGAGAATAGCCATCTTTTCCCCAATGTTTCGTTACGATGACACAACGTCGTAGTTGATTTACGGCTCCAAGCTATGAGCAAATTATATGCGCATATTACGGTATTTTCAGATATCAGTTACACACTGCACGCCGCATCTTCGGCAGCCACGATCTTCAAAACCTTTGAGCTCATACTTCATGTGTAGCACTTGTTTCTCGACTTGTTTACATAAGCACCTGTCGTGCTGTTGCATGCTTGTTACCGTATCTCTTCTCCGTGTTAGGTGACTAACAATGCGATATGTAATTTGGAGCTTGGAATTTAGTCCAGTCAATTGGTACAGATAATGCACTGAGACGTTGTCGCCGATGTGTTTGCCTCGATTGTTCGAAGAAGTTGAAGAATCGCTACTTTTCCTAGTTCCCTCTGTCTCTGATGAAAAACTTTTCTCCAAGTCCCCGATAAACAGGAACAACGCCGGCTGGTATTCAGCTCTGTTCAATTTCTCTTATCAACGGCAATAGCTATCAATAACTAATATTACGTCATCAATTGTACCCTATTAGAACGGAAGATCGCTTCGTCAGAATTCACTCCTCGCCCTCCTGCTGTGTGCAATTCCTTCAATCTATAACTAGTTTAATCATCGCTACTCAAGGAATGAAATATCTGAACGACTCTTTCGACCAATCGAAATTCCTCGAGTCTTTGAGGGGTCAAATTCAATGCAAATCAAAAGACTCGCTGCTATCAATAGAACTTTTCCTTTATTACATATTCAAAGAGTACAAATTTTTCAAGATGACAATTTTAAATTTTATTTTCTAACATTACTTTCATTCTCGCCGAAGATTCCGAGACATATTTCAACTAGCGACGTACATATACCAGATCGCGATAGTGGGTCACATATAAACAATTAGTTGCATTTGTATATTCAAATTGTACAGTCAGTTGAAGTTAGGAGACGTTTAAAAATACAATATAAAAGTATCAGTGACAGGGATAAAGCGAGAATAACAAGAGAGACCGATAAATCATGAATATATTTCATGGTCACACAATGAATTGTTGTTATTGTTACCGGTACGTGGGAAGTCACCTGTGACGTTTGTTTTCTAACAAAGAAACAAATGCACAGCCATGCTAAAAGGTATCGGATTCAGGAACAGCAGTAGCAGTAGATTATGTGCAAAATTTAGGTCATTTTTAATTTTAAATTGCCTGAAAAGAAGAGTAAGAAAAAGTCGCCGTTGAGTTCACTTGACTAAATTTGGCCAAACAACTAGGTGTATTTACCTTCTGGCGTTGTCATGTGAAAAATATTTGTCTCGGTTAAATATAAAAAGAAGCAACAGTAGCAGCCGCAGCAGCAGCAGCAGCAGAAGAAGGAGGGCGAAGAGGTGGAGGAGAAAGAGAATCAGGAGAAGAGGAAAAAGTAAAAGGCGACAAATTGTCTGCTTTTTTTGCTCTTCAAAATTTATTTCCGTTACTTTCGGATATTGTTGAAATGTCTTGCAATATTCATTGTAAAAAACAATTTCTTTGAAAATTAACTCGGCCAAAGTAATTTTAAAAAATGATGAATAATCGTTGTAAGTTAAGGAAATTAATTAGTCACGAACAGAAGTGGTCACAGAGTTTTCCTCTTGGATGGTTTTTTTTCTCTTTTCCGTGCATTATCGTCCTACTGTGTGATAAATTCCATGTAAATTGTGAACTCGTTAAGTTTCTGATAACAGTCGGAAATTTTATTACTTCACTTTTACATATTCTATCGAATTCAAGCCGCATCTAATCACCATGAAATCTCATTAAAATCGTACATCCTAAGCAATAGGGAAAAAAAAAAAAAAAACGCAATGCTTACAGCATTTACAGGAGCTGGCCGGCGCTCAGGCGGTAAATGGGTCTGGCACAGGAACCCCTGGTCCACCCCCGTACGAGGTCATCACCCAGGGACAAGGTCCGAGCGAGCTGCCACCTCCTTCGTACGCCGAAGCTGTTGCCCTTCTTCAGCAAGCAGGTGTCCAAGGTAAACACTGTCTTAGCTATTTTGTTGCACACATATTAAATATAATCTGGCAAAGAAAACTTTTACCAAATTCACAAAGCTATAAAATTGTTGATTCAATTCCTAGCGTTTGTGAGTCGACAACCGAAATTTAGGGCAATCATACAGACGGTATTAAATCAGCCTCAAGAATAATTTCGCGTGTTTACTTACCCTCATTCTTTTTTTCTTATCAATTCTCTTACATCACCGATGCTTCGTTGGTCGGCTTATTTTGTCTTGTTATAATTGTTTTTTTTTTCTTTGTCTTTTATTATCCTCCTTCTCAGATTAGATAAAAATTATTACTTCCAAGTGTATTACCAAAAATAATTGAAATAATTTTCTTGTCTCCTGGTGGCATTATTTTCGTTAATCACGTATATTGCGAAACAAATAAGAAATATCTGGAGTTTCCCTGTTATCATATTATACAAGTGCGCCAGCATTCCTACTGGCTTGTTTGTTTGAATACAATGTTAGAAATGAAACCTATTTCACACCTCTCGGCCAACTGCTTCTAAGTGTCTAGACAGATGTGTTTGATCTTCGTCGTACAAGAGTGTTGTTACCTGTAACGAACAGTATAAGGATAAGCAAACATATCGATGATGCTAAGGTTGCATTTGAGACTCGGTCTTATTTCACTTCTTTTTTTCTTTTTCCCTTTTCTTTTCTTCTCTATGTTGTTACACTAATAAAATTATTATTATTGATGTTTTGACGCGTAGAACAACGAAGAGAAAAATAGGTTCATGGCTTTCTCGCGTGTTTTTATTCCGTACAGCTAATTTACAGTGTTTACTCGATCATGTGCCTATGAGCCACTGGTTAATGCAACTCTACACGTCCAATTTCGTGTGGAGATGAGAGAAACGATATATATATCATATGATGATAATAATATCATCGCCACATAGGTATAAATGCAAGAGTAAAACATATCTACCTATATACACGTGCGATTTGTATCAGTGCCAGACTTTTTTGTTTTTAAATTTGCGGTTTTTCTATTTTAGATGACAAGCTGCCTGGAGTTGCGACATCCTGTACCTCGGTAGCAGTGGGCGAGGCGGGAAGAACCAAGCCCTGAATAATCCACATCGGGATTCACTCTTTTGTGAATATCGGATTGCATTGTGTGTCGCTGCTTCCTGCTTCGATTGGATAGTCGGTACATGGGGAAAAAAAAAAGAAACAGAAAAAAAGTACGAAAGCACCTTTTGTATTGGTACACAGCTCGGAACTGAATGGAGACTGTCGTTGTCTCTGTTGCGGACAATTTGTCGACCTTCACTTATTGCTGGCTGGCTGGTGCCGGTGGTGAGTATTTCACATTCTCTCTGCTGGCAAACTACTAATTCTACGATATGTGTGAGACGATGACTTTGTTCTTCACATATCTTCCAAAGAGAGTCGGTTAGGCGGACTGAGAAATCGATCGTTTCCCTTATTTGTGACGTTTTTTTTCTTCCTTCTGTTTACCAAATGACAAAAATACCTTCCAAATAATGTTTTCTAAGACTGTCGAATCGTGCCCTCTTCCCGCGAACTTTTATCGCCATCTTTACATTATCCCCAATCAATTTGATTGGCTTTTCCTTGCCCAAGCCTAGAAGCATACTTTGATTTCATCCCCATTACCTATCCTGTCATTATAAACCACAATCTTAATCATTACGATGGAACGGATCTAACGAAACAAAAAACATACGCGTCATTTCATGTTAATCCATGAAAATTGTCATATACCAAAACTTATTGTCGGTGCTAATTCATTCGCGTTACTCATGGTATCTTCAAATCATAATTATAATGGTTATGATAATGATAATAACGATATCGACTAGGTTTATAAGTTTCGTATTGTCTGCGTAGCTGAGGAAACTCGGAAGCTTGAAATATCGTTGGAGTAATAATAATAACAATAATAATAAAAATAACAATGACAAGAACGAGAGGAAGCATAGCGTTAAGCGTGCGTCAGACACCTCAGGATACCCTTCTTGTGGATCTAATGATAATGATAACGGTAATAATAATAACTACAATAACCATCGACGATCGATTTAACTAGTTAATACGATCAAAACTGTTGCCTTCTACAAGATAGGTAAACAAATTTAAATTAGGTATGCATGTATACCTATACTTTTGTTATGATCCCACGTCTGATGCTTGTGTAATGTCACTGCACGTGATCCGTACAGAAGTATAATATCTCTAGACTTTTCAAATTATTTGCGCTACTTATGTCGCTAGAAATGGGGGATGAAAATATTATTTTCCTTTGGTAATTGTTTTTTTTTTTTCATTTTTATTTTCTTTTTTTACGTTCGTCAAGTTATCGTACAATTTTTAACCCGATCAGCATATGTGCCGCTGCCGTATGTATTTGCTTAAAGCGTCGTTTACTTAACTTGTATTACTTTCAGGCGTCCAAAGGCAGCTTCTGCTTGTTTTTCTTTTTTCTTTCTTATTTTACTTACGAATGCACACCTTGACGATGCCGAAGTTTTCCAAACCTTTCAAACTTAATTTTAATTTAAACGGGTTGAAGAGAATGTCTAATGATCGTGAGCAGGGAGAGAAAAAGACGTGTAACAAGGGTGAAAAAATAAGCAGTCGACGGATTTTCAATATCAAACAAATCGGTTTTTGCCGGAAAAAAAAAAAAAAAAGAAAAGAAATTGTTGCTTTTCCCTAGCATCCGGTAAAGTTTAATAAGCTTGTTTTTTAATCGAATTATTCTTGCCAAATTCACATTTAATTGCTTATTGTTTCCTATTATAAGATAATCCATCATTTTATACTTTTCGATGGATGAAATTTTACCAGAAAAAAGAATTTACTTGAAATTTTTGTTTTCAGTTTAGAAGATAAATTAATGAGACCGATATCGTTTTTCGTTTGACTGAAAAGTCCGTTGGGCAAAACATCTTTTGTTGTTTCTTTTTCTCTAGTTTTGTACAAACGCATCAACTTCTAACAATTGATCAGCTAGAAATTGCATTGCTTATAAGTAATATGATACTAATGATAACAATGATCGATAGTTACTTGACATGTTTAAAACACTTGCATACATACGTTATATGTAAACACATGTATATAATAGTTACAGTAACATGCGCGTAAGTGAATAGCGAACTATACATATGGTGGCTAAATGCTACGCAAATAGTTTTAAAAGTGCATAAGTTTAACGAATAGATGTATAGTTTCGTATAGTATTTAGGTAGTTAGGCAATATACAATGTATGTTATAAATAATTATTATAACGTAGTGAAGAAATCACGATTGAATATTTTTTATATGAAAGAAAGAAAAAAAAAAAAAAAAAAAAACGAGGGGATTAAAAAGAGAAACGACACTCACAGTAAGACTGCTGGTTTGCCTTAAAAGAAAAAGAAAAAAATAAATAAATAATAGGAAACAACAAGGTACAGAAAGATGTATTACTCGCGTATTTTGTCGACGCTGTGAAGTATTTTCTTTCATTTCCATATTGTTATTAATTAAATTTCTTTCCAATCGAAGTTTTCCTCTTTCTCACGTCATTTCAACTCGCAAATTGTGAGGGAGAAAGAAAGACACACATCGTTCATATAATAGAAATAGATTTATGAAAAAAGATATTTGAACTCAAACAGTATTAACAAGAGCATGATACGTCGTTGTACTTATTGTTAGAAAGTTTTTTTATTCAATTAATGGGTGAAGGAGGCGGTTAGCAAGGACGAATTGAAATCACTAATGTTTCGTTTAAAGTTGAACGAAATTTTCCACTCTCGCAAGTTTTGAGAATCAAAACATAGTTGAAATGATATTTTTGAAAAGATAAATCTCATCGACACTCCGAAGTGAGAATAGAAATTTTAGAAGGCAATTAATTAATGACTAATTCTGAAATTCTTGGAAAATATTATATCGAATGTGTACACAATTTGTACGTCTTCCAATAATATCAGAGTTTGCCTTGAGACCAGTTCTACGCATATTTATGTTAATAGTAAACAGCTTTATTTCAAATCACCAGCCTGAATGACATTTACGAATTATTAAATTTCTGCGACTGTTTATCATTAATGGATTATTTTAAATCGCGCAACACTTTTTCACTTCTAAAATATTATTTTATTCCTCGAGCTTGGATTACCAAACAAATCAGATGCAAATGTGTTATGCGCACAAGATTCAGAAAGTTGTTTTTTTTTCCCCGTTATAGGATTATGTTTTCTTGATTTAAATATGAAATTTGTTCAGCTTATGGTATACAAAATGAAAGGAATAAAGAAAAATAAAAAAAAATTAGAAATACCGTTGCGCTATGATATACAGATACGCATATTGTGAAATACAAAGATTGTACAGTAAAATAAAGTAGAAAAAAATTGAAAATCAACCCATGTAGATATCTATTTGTTAAGTTCGTTTTAAACCTACGAGTTGTGAAATTAGTCTCGATATTAATTTATGATAACGAGCAAGACAATTTGGAATTTTATGAAATTTTATTATCAAATAATCTATAATAATACGAGTTGTACACGATGAATACATTATAGATGTATCTTATAATTCACAGTGGATAGTCAGAGGGGAAAAAGAATATTTTTTACTTTTATAGAGAATTGAATTTAACTGTGAATAATGAACGAAGAACTCGGGTAACGAGGTCGACTGTCTTAGGATTGAGCCACGGCGAGCATCTCTTCCTGATGGATCAAGTGAGTCGTGTGATTGACTAGACCCATCAATTTCGACAGGGACGCCGACCAGGCATCGAGAAGAGCAGCTGGTTCCTGAGCACCGGTAAACCGAACCACACCCGCCGGCCTGTCTGTACGCGCATTGATCACTCCTGTTTCAACCAAATTGCAGAGGCACGACTCCGTCTCTTCCACTGGAAGATCTAGCAGTTCCGCCATACGAGTCAGCGTTATCTTTGTATAATATTTAGCCATTATTCGAATATTCTGCAAAATACGAATCGACTGTTAGCGATTTACAATTAATCATAGTTTCTAACTTTGATTTAATCGGTATTTTTCAACTAGTTTTCAATCGTCGATAAGACGTAGCGTATAAATTTCTTTCAAGTCACTCAAGCCAGTAATCTTACATGCTCAACAACACGATTTCTGAGCTCCGTCCATCGTTTACAACCCTCTTCGGTACCCGTAGAGAACACTTCGGTGGCTCTTAAGTCTCTTTCGTATATCTCGCAGAGTCCAGACCATTTGATCAGCTCCGGGTTAACGAAAAGTCGGAGTAGCTCTCTGGAATAATAATGATATCAGGCGATGGGTTGTAGCGATGAAACCGGATCCATAAATGCGAACGAAAGAAGGGCGAATGGTTACTTGTAGGTCGGTATCTCGTCCAAAAGCTTGTCCGCTAGGAGTCTGTGGGTGAGATCGGCCTGCTCGGGTTCATGTGCGGCCAATACGAGGTAGAGCACGGCGCGAGAGAGGGCGGTGTGACGTTTTTTTGGGTCATCTCTTACCGTGGGGGTTTCGAGGACCGCGCGATTGTGTCGACAGAGCTGGAGATGCCAGCCTTCGTGACGGGCGAGTTCCATCATCAGGCTGAAATGAATAGGATAGAAAATTGAATCGTTTGGAGACTGAAACGAACAAAAAAAACACAAACTAATATATTTCTTCATATGTAGATTTTCCACGTACTCATAGTACTTCAGTTTCAGGGCCTGAGTTTCTTCGTTGTTTTCATCGTCGAAGAATTTTATATTTATCTTCTTTGCTATGATCTGGGTACGGATGAAATCTTGCTTCGCTAAGCACAGTCGCATCTGTTCCAATATCAGGGAAGCCTTTTCTCGCCTCGACATGCTTCCGTACGTCTCTACCTAAAACGGATACCAGATTGTTCGGGTTACGTTTTGCAAAAGTGTATTGCGGTAGATGGATTTTCCCAGAATTCCTTGTTACTCGCCTGTAGTTCTTGCATAATTGTAGCTGCTCCGGTAACATCGCCGTCCTCCTCCTTCAATTGGGCTAAACGATGCGTCAGTCGTGCTCTTTCAACTTCGACGTATATCTGAAAATAGTTGCGGATGGAGATTGATTGCTAGATCGATTCTAAGCTCAAATAACTTTACTTTTGCAACGACTCACCTTTCCCTCGGTAACCGAACGTAGCGTTTCGATGAGCTTGATCATGGTTTCCTTGTCGGGTGTTTTGTCAACGTAGGTGCAGCACTCCTGAACCATTTTGGTTACGGCTTGCTTCAATTGCGAGCGTCTCTTCGACAAGAGAACTATGTGCTCGTTCAGAGCCGTCCAGTTCTTGGCTTCCAAGCATATTTCTACAATAGCGACCAGGACGCGAGACGTGGAGACCATGTCTGCTCCCTGAAATCATTCGACGCCGCGTAAAATGACATAATCCATTAGTTTTTGCAGCTCAAATTCTGGATTTTTCGGCGCATAGAATCTCACCGTTCTGGTCAGTTTTTCCAAAGCCAAAAGCTGGTCTAAAGCATCGTGCAGTTTTCCTTCCCGCGCCATTTTCTTACATTCGGGAATTTTGGTGTCGCAGTTACTGCTGTAGTCCACCTCCATCTTTATTATCACCCCTGAATCTGTCGCCGATGTTTCTGCCATATTTTCTTATCGCGTGTCAATGTTCTTAACTGTAAAAAGAGACCTGCATTATTCAAAAGAATTCAAATGGGTTATAAAATATGGCAGTTTCTTGACGGAATGTTTGTATCGTTTTTCGCTGTGCCTTGGTCTTTTAAATTAAACATGTATGTAACTTTTGTTTATATAATTAATCGATGCTAAATACTATTTAGTTAGAGGACTCTATTCTCGAATTCAAAACAATTCGAGCTTCTGGATGGCTGGCTATGTTAGACAGTGCGAGATGCGAAAAGGACGTTTGTGATCATTACACTGCAGTTTTTGCAAACTTCCAGATCTAGGTTATGCGGAGTGGAATCTCAGAGAGGAAAGAGCCGTTCATACTTCGTAGATGGGCAACACTCGTTGTATAAAATAACCGTTGGAAATAGACTCCTTAAACGCCGTTTGCTCCGAGCAAGAAATTCGAGCGTAGCTTCAAAATCATTGGAATTCAGAAGGTGACAGGTTATGTGATTCCATCTTCGGCATAATCCAAAACCGGGAGTACGGAGGTAAATCAATACTCACGTGAATCTTGAATCGAAATGAACGTTTCGCACAATTTATACGGAACAAATGGTACTTTATATACGCGTCTAGCAAGCAAATACAAAAATCACGACCTATAACAATAAATTGATAAAACAGACTTGTCAGCTTTCGAAGGAAACGCTTATAATACGCAAGACGTCAAGTGAACGTTGTTGAAATTTTTCACGATCGATTAGAAAGCGCAGAAACTCCTCATCCAACTTCTCTGTTCGATGATAAATTATTTACACCCAATATCGTTGAACGAATTTTTTTGCTATTCAGCTAAATAATATTCGGCTGACAGTTAACTCGACACCTTAAATTTCAGCTGATTTGGACTCTGCAGTCGTTGCAGTTGTTGCAGTTTTTAGATAACCGCGATCAGCTTAGTCAGGCGAGTTTGATTTGGTTAGGATTCGAGGGTGTGAGAGGCGAAGACCTGACGTGTCAACGGATATTTCCAAGTGGAATAATTGTCACAATTATGTGAAAACACGAGGTGCTTGCGAAAAAAAGGTACGTGTCTATAAGCATGCGACAATTAGCACTCAAATAAAAACAATCGCGATTCTCGCCGTGGAATTTCACGCTCACTTTGTTGGTTTTTGTTTGAAAAACAGCACCCAACATCAACAAACGTCTGTTCACATTTGCTCTTTGAGGCTCGATCGAAATGGCCGATAACGAAGAGGACAGTCTGCCGGCAGTCGAGGTACCGGAGAGCGGGGATCTCGCAGGAGACGCACCAAGCGAGAGCGATGCTCTGCATAGTCTGGAACCGGTTTCTTCGGACACAAATTTAGGACCGAGCGATCAGTCCCAAACAGTGGCGAACAAGGATTTGGCTAAAAGTAAATTCCCCTTGTGCTCATCTCTAGGCCAGACAAGACAAGTTTCGCTCGTAAAAACCTTTTAAAATTGAATCCAAAACTGATGCGTGTTTCTATAATTGTTTAACGCAGTTGACGTCTACTTGAAGGCGACAGGCAACGCGCCGATCATGAAGAGAAAGAAATGGACCGTCAGTCAGGATCAGCACATCGGCTGGATAGCAGAGTTCATTAAAAAATACCTGAAACTCGACCCGAACGAGAGATTGGTGAGAAAAACTTGTCACACCGCGATAGTCAATTTTTTCTACGGATTTTATTTTCACTGTGCTTTGTGTTCTTTTCATACTTTCAGTTCCTGTACATTAATCAAACGTTCGCACCAGCACCAGACCAGACTGTAAAAAATCTGTACGATTGCTACGGTATCGATGGAAAGTTAGTAATTCATTACTGCAAATCTCACGCCTGGGGATGAACTTTGTTCTGAGCATTTCTAAGAAGAAGCTAACATCGAAATGATGGTATTGTTAAACCCGTTGTACAATCTATTTTTTTCCTTAATACGCGACATTTTTCGTCTAGCTTCTAATTCCTTCTTGCCGATGGAAACTGCAAATCCGATCACCTAGCAGTGACTTTTCATTTATACATTATGTATACGTATATTTTTACGCGAGACAAAAAGCGGAGAAAAGATCTTCCTGCAGAGAGGGAAATTTTCAAAAGATAGTCAACACTTGTTATTTGAATATGAATACAGGTGAATTTCTGATCATTCTTTCTCAGCACTCTGCTGTAAATACGGAGTGCCGATAAGTGGATGGATGATTGTTCAACATATGTATATTCATTAATTTTCTTTTATTCCATTGTAAAACTGAATGAAGGGGTTTCATTCTAATCTTATAAAAAATTCTTAATATATGTAAATAAATAATTTATATCCTCAAAAGGCACGATTAAAATATCATTGCGCAATCACTTGGTGACATTGTAAGTACAGGGTTAAAAAACTATTGAGAAAATCAGATGGTTACATTAACAGACATCGTTATTTCCCAGAGCAAGTATTGTAGGCATAAATATTTGATCGTATTTGCGGCTTTTGTTGCCGATCAACAGAAAGGTCATGATTTTTCTTCTTGCCATCAGCTGCTTTGCGAGCCGCAGTCTTTACCGATTGGGAACAGCTAATTATTGACGATTTTTTAAACCTATTTGAATTCACTCGATCCTCAGTTCCAGCTGATGGCTGTCTATTGCTCGTGGGAACACAACGAAATTTCCCGTTCAGTTTATTCTTATCGATGCTCTGTGCTCGTCCTTCCACATGAATATTAGAACCGCTTCTGCTACTAGATTTGTTCGTTTTCGATGAACTAGGTCTGCCAAGCTTTGTTGGTGATCCAGCATTTATCTCACGTTCGCTGATCGGAACTTTCACGTCTCCTTGTCTCCACTCGCAGACTTGTTGAGTTGGTTTCGCAGGGTCGCATGTGCAAGGCGTGGCCTCCTTTAGTGCTGCAGTAAAAAAATGTCGGTTTATACTTTGTTCACCTGAATCAATCGTCGAATCATTTCTACGGGCGTCCGAAGTGTTACTTTTCACCTGAGAAAAATCCTACCTGAGTGAACGCTCTTAACGCTCTCCAAATCCTTGCTCCTAGCAGATATCTCCATGACATTTTCACCCCCATCATTCGATCCGTTGATGCTCAATTTATTCCATTCGTCTTCACGAATGCTGCAAGTCGATCTAGACCTGTAGCTCTCTGGAGGTTTTTCGAAGACCGGTTCAATAGGACATTTCCAGAACATAATGGCACCATCGGCGCTAACGGTCACTATGCGTTTGCTGTCCGGACTAAATTTGCATGCAGTAATTATTGCCGCGTGACCAACTCCTATGTGGCTCGTTTCAGCCGTGTGATAATCCCACAGTTTCACAATGCAGTCGTTTGAACCGGTTACAAAACTTCGGCCGTCTGGACTTATGTTCAGACAGTTCAGTGCTCCGACGCTAGACCCTTCTATGTCACGGACCAGTGAACCGTCCAGAGTTTCCCAGTACGCTATTTTCCTATCTGTTCCACAGGTCAAAACTTGAACTCCGTTTGGGCTGAAGCAAGCCGCCATGTACATCGTGTTTCCCATTAGGACTGTTCGCCTCACACGCCGTCTGAATGAATGATTTTTTTTTAGATTAATTTCAATCGATAGTTCAAAATTGTCGTGCAGTTGTTCGTTTCATGTTTGGCTACTTTGATTGACGAATTTCTTCGTTGTACTCACACTATATCCCATATTATACAAGTACCGTCGCTGCTTGCACTTATTACTTCTTCGTCATTGCTAGCGATGTGTAGCGATGTCACAGGCCCCTTGTGCTCTTTCAAAACGCAGGCCAGCTTCTGTACCTCAGGTTTCACATCCCAAAATCTCACCTGCACCGAACAAAACGTTTAAAACTTTTTTGTTAGCATCTTTGATTGCAATAGCAAATTACCTGTCCGTCGCAACCTCCACTGATCAGCAAATTACCGTCGTAAGTAATAGCAACGGCAGAAACAGCTTTAACGTGAGAATTGTGGATTGTAAAAATCATTTTTCCAGTCTGTGGTGTAAATGCTCGAATAAGTCCGTCGTTCCATCCTAAAATAAAAAGAAGTTAGATCGATCAAAATCGTATATTTCTTGACTGTAGAAAGTTAGTAAAAAAGAACACGTTGGAATATACCGGAAATAATCATCCTTCCATCATAGGAAAAACATATGCTCGAACATACGAAATTGGGTACTGTAATTCGGAGCAATTCACTCTGCGTCTCCAGCCTCCATACTCTGATGTCGTCCTTACTGCTTGTGGCGAATACCTCCGAATAATTGCTGCACAGGTATAGGTAGACCAATCATCCGAGCAGTTCGCGACCCCTGATTTGGCCAAATCACAGTACACGGCTGTTTTTTTTGGAAGCTCTCCGAAATAACGAATATTTTATAATTGTCATTTTGTGCTATTCGTTTTTATTTATTAACTTTCTCACGAATTCATTTTATACGAGTTCGTAGTAGTAAAAGTATACGTTATTTTGAAGAAATTCCAGAAACAAACTTCCAAGTACCTTGATTTGGTCAAACCAAAGTACTGGGTGACTGGTCTAGTGTTTAGCAGTTTTGAATGAGTACAAGGAATTTTGTGAAGAAAATAGATTCAATTTTTTCATCATGCGGACGAGTTTTTACGTTCCCTTTTTAACTTACTGTGGAAAGGCAATGTCGTAAATGGAATTCGTGTGGCACGTAACGAGCAATCGAATGTCAAAGTCATCCAGTTTTATTTGATATATTTCGCAGAATACCGTCCCGACGAATAAATATTCTTGTTTGAAAAGCACCATAGAAGTCACTGTATTCTTGACGTCTGTTTTAGCCAGCTGCAGAGATTGATTATACAATTTGAGCATAACAAAATGCTGAATATTTCAACGAAATAATAATTTCTTACAGTCAGAATCTGCGCCGTTGTCGGTAGCTTCAATTTTGGTTCTCCAAAGTTTGGCAGTGGTTCGCTTTCCAATATCTTGACCAATTCCACTGTTCCATCTCCCGCTCCAACCACCAATCTCTCGTTGCCGAGCAACGCCAAACCGGTAATGCCTCCCCCATACAATATCGCCTCAGTATTTGTCTTCTTTAAATTCTTAGGGACTTTTGAGTAGCAGCCAACCATCACCGGAGTTCTGACTGGCTCCATGAACTCCATATTATGATAAAAGTTTAGCCTGGGTGAGAAAGAAGAAAGGTAAGTGACAAGAACAGGTTGCCTTTTTAATTAGCCAAAGAGTTACTCCTTCTTATTTTATACCTCGCCCTAATTAGATCTCCTGAAGTTGTTCCACAGTAGGCATTCTCGTCCCTGTGATCGACAACAATGCAGTTGATAGATCGCCGCAGTTTTCCTACTTTCACGTTGACTCCGTAGACCTTACGAGTCTCGCGGTTTATTCTCCAGACTTTCAGCGTTCTGTCGCCGCCTGTTACGAAGCACAAGTCGCGTAGGTTCATTCTTGTTATCGTCCATGCGTCACCAGCGATTTCGTTGCTCGCGTACGACCCTGAAATTCGGCGAATGGTTTATTCGGTAACGTTCGTATCTACAGGGGTTCGACAAAGTTAATTACCGCACATCGCGTCGCCCTGGTTAACGTCCCACACAACAACGTTGCCGTCGTCTCTTCCCCCCAGACTGATCAGAAAGCCGCTTTCACAGGTGAAGCAGACATCCTCCACGCGAGCTTTGTGTATTTCGTGGCTCCCCTTTATCGATAGGTCTTTGTAATTCCAGATGATCACCATTGCCTGAAATAATTCTCAATTAATTGCCGAGTGTCTGATGCGAGGGTTCGAACTGCCGTAAATCACACCTTGAAGCCGACGTGATTTATCTGTCCAGACCCAACGTAATTTCCACAAGGTGAGACGCAGACTGCGGATATGACGTTGGTGTGACCGGTTAGAAACTTCTGCTTTCCAGAGGCTATATTTTTTATCGTCACCTTGTTGCCCATTGCGTAAATCAGGTGCTCGTTGTCAGGGTGGAGCTGAAGGCCCTTTCGAGTCACGCCTGTCATGTGAAAAATCAAAAATGAAACTAAGGAGCGGAGAATTCCTCAGGAGAAAAATTGAGCAAGCGTAGGAATGTACGAACCATCGAAAGCTATTATTCCTTCCAACTCAAGATTCTTCACATCCATTTTCACCCCAGTATAAATCAAAGGTTAGTTTATTGAATGACAATTTTCACCGCTTAGCGTTTGAGCGACATTGGACACTTCTGTAGTCCTGTCAAATTCTTTCGTATTCGGCGTGCCTTGAACAGGGGGCTTAGAAATAGCGTCCCGTTCCCATGGAAACGCGTGACGTCACGTTGAGCTTTAAATTTAAAGCGGAGCAACCTACTATGTGAACCAAATGATGCTTCGATGCAGGCGAATTATGTGATGAACAATAAATTTATGAAAAGGAGAAAAAATTAGAGGATACGGTAGACAATCAGCTTGGGAATTGAAAACATTCATATCCACGATGCCGAATCGTCGCAATTCCATCAAATAGGTTAGGTAAGTGTCCAAAACTCGAGTAGTCGGGATATGATTTGACCTCGCGCTACTATCTTCCGGTCTTCCGAAGGTCCGTCTTTTCTAAGCGCGATCTCCGCGGCTTCACATCGTTCGTGAATCTGTTATAATCGGGATCGTGTAACGCGATTTAATCAATCAGCGCATCACCATGCCTCCTAAATTCGATCCTACCGAAGTTAAAAAAGGTATGTATTCATTATTTCCGTCCTTGAACCTTCTCAATTGAAATTGTGAACATCAATTTTTGCTTTTCCACACGTGTCACGTATGTTGCATTATATTTATCCATTCTGACAGTCTACCTTCGATGTGTCGGAGGAGAAGTGGGTGCGACATCGTCCCTTGCCCCGAAAATCGGTCCTCTCGGTCTGGTGAGTGAAAAACTACGATCAACCTAACCTAACCTCAATCTACACGACCGGTTTTTTTTAACGCCCCTTACTCCTGTACAGTCTCCTAAGAAGGTCGGTGACGACATCGCGAAGGCGACCAGTGACTGGAAGGGTCTCAAAATTACAGTGCAGCTGACTATCCAGAATCGGCAGGCGACGATATCTGTCGTACCGTCGGCGGCGTCGCTGATCATAAAGGCACTGAAGGAGCCGCCCAGGGACCGAAAGAAGCAAAAAAACATCAAGCACAGTGGCAACCTTTCCCTCGACGAAGTCATAAGCATCGCTCGTGTCATGAGACCCAGATCCATGTCTAGGGAGCTCAACGGAACCATTAGAGAAATCCTTGGCACCTGCCAATCTGTCGGCTGCACCGTCGAGGGACGCCCCCCACATGATCTCATAGACGATATCCAAGCTGGGGTGTTGGAAACTCCGGAAGAATAAAATGGTGGGTACAGGGCCCTGCGCTTGCGTCTTAGGCCGTTGCAACGGTGTTTGTCTTGCAAGAAGTAACTATGTCATTGGTTCGCATGGAGAATACGTCCATGCAATTTCTTTTCTCATTCATATCTTGCCGGTGCAAATGAAAGCGTGAGCTTAGGGCTCTTGGTAGGGGTTGGCATCCCATCCACCTGATCAGTACCGATCGGAAACGTGGGGACACCGTTTCTGGCCGGATTATACTGGTCAGGCACTTGTGGCCATTGGGGAGAAAACCCCAACAACAAATCTGACATATTAAAAGTTGAAATATTGTAAACTTGCGCTATGATTGCTTCGAGTTTTTCTTAATTTTACTGTAATGTCTGTAGTTTGAGGATATGGTAAAAAAAAAAAAATTGAAGTACACATGGCTGACGGAGTTTGCTATAATGAATTTTCGATTCACCGACACCTCGGATTTTTTACTGTTTCAGATGGTTGAAGGAGGTTAAAATTGAATAAAGAAAATCTTGTCAAACAACTTCTTTGTATTCACCCTAATCCTATTGTTCTCCAACCTTATTACGTGTTTAATTTCATGGATCCTGCCTATAACATCGTATGTTCCTAAGATCGATCGGTACTGTAATTAGAATTTGTAAGAACTCTTATCTCTTAGCAAGTATTAAAAATTAGTTATCACATTTGAATGATTCGCGGGCAAACCGACTGTGGCCAACTTCGCGTCGTAGGCAATCTCGAAGATCGAACTTGTAGTTCAATGCCAAATCGGCTCACTTCACGCAGTTGTCAAAAGTCCCGACGATTCGAAGTCAACTTCACGGTGTTCGTTTCGCGGTGAAGTGACAGTTGCGATCTGATCGCCGTGTCCGATGACGAGATTACATTCTGGCTAGCGTTACGGCTCAGTGGATTTTTTTTTCTTTCTTGTATATATTTACCTAGTACTATCGCTCCGCGATTCTCGGTGATAAATAAACGTCGACAATACGTATCGTAGGAAGCTGCCTTCGCTCCTCAAAAGTTAATTAATTAATCGGCGAATCAACGCGTTGACGCTTTAGTACCTACAGCTACAGGAACAAAATCCAACGCGGCTTGTCTCAGCGCAATTACGGTTCTTTTAATCACGAGTATTTTGTGGGAGGCGTGAGTATCGCCGTGGCGCGCAATGTGAAAGTTTCGGAATAAAGACCGTTGCATGTATGTACCTAATCGGTCGCCTAGTTATTCTCGAATTTTTCGAATGTGAAGAGAAAGGACAAAGAGATGACAGACTCCTCGTTTATCGTCGACCTGAACAAGCGATCGGAGGATCACTGCGGCAAAGACGCCCTCACTGACGTCTTCGGCTGGTTTCTTCAGGTCCTACTCGCCGCTCTCGCCTTCACATGCCTTATTCGTAAGAACAGAAATTGGCTTGAAATATTTCGTTTAATTAGGTTAGCCTCGTTCCCTCCGTTCGTCACACAATCTTAATCCCTACCAAGTATTAGCTGTGTTAGGTATGCCGCATGAATGGCAAATCGACGCGATCGATCTACTTGACAAACGAGTAATTCTATAGGAGAAAAAGAGGGACAACAAAGTGAATAACTCGAGTGTAACGAAAGACGAGGAGAAAAAAAGAAACGCAACTACCGATAGCTATACGCCCAGCATACGTTGTCGCGTTGTAATCTAAGCAACATGATACATATATGTATAGTTTAATTTACAATGGGTGTATTACTCTTGCATCTATGTACAATTATCTGCATTCGTAAAAGCATGGATTATTTTCCATTTTTTCAAACCAATCTTGCAGAACAGTTGCACACCTCATCCCTCCCCTTGTTTCTCTTATCTATCTACAGTCTGCTTGTATTGATGATAATCATCTTAACACGCTTGATTTCAATCAATCGCGATCGTTTACTTCTCTTACATAATACATTGTCTCTGAGCAGAGTCCGGTAATCTGATACTCGACCTTGCGATAGGATTAAAAAGGGAAAAGAAATAACCAAGTCACTAGACGGAAATTGATTGACGAAAGTATCGTATTTATTTTTCAGTCAAAAGATTCTGCGAACCTCGCTACGAAAGAAGACCTTGGCTCATCTGGTTTTACGACACGAGCAAGCAGGGTCTCGGTGCCCTTGTCATTCACCTCGCCAATGTCTACCTGGCTAGCAGATTTCAAGGAGATCCGTGCACGTGGTAAACTATTTTATTCATCCGACCTATTGGTGTAAAATCATTCTTAAATGCTCTGTTATAAAGCAGTCCTGAATTTAAACTCGCCTCAACCGCATCCAATTTCAGGTACATCATCAATTTTTTGCTGGACTCGTCAGTTGGATTACTGATAATTTGGGTTGGCATTAGGATATCGCAATATTTGTCAAGGAGAAAGCAATGGGAGTCCATCAACTTCGGGGAATATGGTAATTCTCAAGCGATGACTTAGTTTTCATTGTGAATTGTCGGTTATCTCTTGTCTCTCACTAGTCACCCTCGCCCTCTATCCAGCTTATCATTTGGTGATAGACCGCGCGTACAGTCTGGTGAAGAAATTATACCCATAAACTCTTATGAAACAATAGTTTGAGAATTTTGGAACATAAACTCGACCAGAGCTTACAATTAATTGAATCCAATTCATTACAAGTGAAAAGGGTATTTTAGGAAAATAAACACGTTTTGAACCTTTGTGTCACAGGAAAACCCCCATCTGTCAACGCATGGCTAACTCAATGCGTTTTGTATGTTCTGCTGATGATCGTTGTAAAGATTTTCATCACACTGCTGATTCAGTTAAATTTTTGGGACCGAGTCAAAGACCTGATTCTGGCGCCGATAACGAACGCGAGAGTCGAAGCTGCAGTTGTTATGTTAATAATACCGTTTTTCGTTAATGTAAGTTGAAAATTTCACTTTTCTATATTTGTTACAAAAGCACAGTCAATATCATGTTACTGTCGATCCAGGCACTGATGTTTTGGGTGACGGATAATTTTCTAATGAGAAAAACGAAGCATCTTAGAACAGCCAAGGACCCTTCGTTGCTTCAACGTGTGAAAATACGTTACAGAAAAATACGGAAAGATAAACGTGACGAGTCTGAATCCGACATTCTTCTGTCAGCTGACGAGGAACTTCTTGGCGCAAACGACCCCTTACACCGACTTAACATAGCCACGTAGTAGGATTGATTTAGGGAAGAAATTATGTCACTCACAGCATTATAATCTCTACTTACTCGCCTGTAAAAGAAGGTGGAATAATTTCGTCGTCGTTTCAATATTAGATCTTTACAATTATATTAATAGCCTAACATTCAACTGAACTCTGAGGAATGACTTTTTTTTTGATAATTATTTTTCCAATTCGAACGATACTCAATTATGTAAAATAGGTTCTTATTTATTTTATTTTTTTATTCCGTTTTTCTTCTTATTTTGCGAAAGGGATTTGGATAAACTGTTTATACCAAAAAATATACCGACACAATATTAATGCTAATTTATTTATTGGAATTTGTGTTAAATTTGCATAAAGCTTTTTTGTGAAACTTGTTGCTCGGTATTCAAAAGTTCGAATCGTATGTGTAAGACATTTTTATTAGACAAAAATTATAACCAGTGTACATAGATAGATATTATATATTCGAAATGACTACTGGGTATATTACCTAATATTTATCTATACGTATAAACGCTCTTGCTCTGTGAATTGAAAAGAATATAAGCTTACAGAATTAGGGAAAATAAGAAAATAACAAAAAAGATAAGGCAGAAGAAAACAAAACAAAGAGAATTCTTATATCAGCAGGAAGTATCAATTAGTTTGAATATTTTATTTCGAAACCTGCTCCGCGTACCTCGAAAAAAAAAACAAAACGAGAGAGCTGTACACACATGTAGTATACACAAGGATATTAATGGTATATTTTTAAAAGACTGTATTGTACAGCTATAACGTTATATTTTTAATACAAGTAGGTAGAATAGCGATTTCCTTCATCTATAAGACTATCAAAAGAAAAAAAAAAGACAAGAAAATGTAACGTTTTCTTCGTACATCACAAGTCTTGTTGAGATCGTCAGATTTCTCCGAATATTTCGTCAATCTATTCAACTTTTTACCTTCACAGATAATTCGACAATCTCTCCCTTGTTTTATCTTTATAAAAAATTAAACCGTCTAGTCTATTTCCTCGTGTTACGGTATAGAAGAAAAACGACCGAACAGTCAAGGCACTTTTAAAACTAAACCTTACAATACTGAATCGTATGTATGTTGTATGTCTGTACGTACATACATGTGGCTTAAGGAATTTGCATATCTAATGACAAAGGAGATCGAAAAAAGAAAATGAATAAACAGTTTGCTTGTAAGATATATGTAAATAATGATAGGCTAATGTATTAATAATGTGTAATATGTCGTTCGTTTTACAAGGGAAAATAAGGTAATTGAGATAGAGGAAAATCGGCGTTTTCCGACATTGAGGAACTGCATATAAATCGTTACAATACAAAATCTGTAAATTTTCCTTAGCTCAAAATTTGATTTCTCAAAAATCTAACTTTCAAATTTTATAGTAATACTCGCGTGTACTTTAATTTCTGCCGAGAAACTCAGCACTACTAACCGTCAATGGTGTAATAATTAATTAATAAGAAAAATTGATTGTTAGGGCCAACAAAAAGAAGGAAGAGAAAAAAAAAAATTTAAATGGACCCGTCTTAATAAGGTTGAATTATGATCAGATACATATGTTTATATTTATATACAAAACAAAAAAAAAAAAAAAACAAAAAAAAATAACAACAATGAAAGGAAAACATTTTTTGTAACTGTGAAAGCGTATGCCAAAGATTTCATAGGACAAAAATTGAGAAACATGTGGAAAAGAGTAAAAAAAAAAAGTATACGATAATACTGTGAGGGGTTACAAAGAATTGAAAAAATGACATCTAAATACGTCCTGTAATTGATACGTTATCCATACACTAATATGTATGATGTACAGTATATTATGCAGAATCGTACATTGGTACATCTGTATATTCTACGCCAAATTCCAAGAAAAACAATTATATGGTAACAAAATTTTGAACGTCCATGAGATTATTGTATAGTTAGTTATAAAATATACGTATTTAAGATCTTTAACTTGTTTTCTCGAGTTCACCGCACGTATATACACAGTTACGGGGGAGAAGGACTATGTAACTACGTGTTATATCATCACGATATTGTGCATGTATTCACGTATGACTTCTGTTTCACTCGATTAGCAACATTTGCTGAAGATGTAAGAAAAAAAATCAATTTTTTTCAAACATTGTCGGGATGATATTAATAATACATAATACTGTAGATTTATCTGCGTTTATTATATTTATACATTTATCTGTGACATGTACAAATTTAAATTTACATCCGGCCAAATATCAATTATCACCTGTACACACGCCTATGCATACTAACACCTGTAGTATAAAATTATACGCAGGTCGCTTGTTTACCGACGAAACGAAAAGACCGCAGACAAACAAAAGACAATCAGCGATCGCACGGCGGGCGATGGGGGGGATATTCGAAGAATTCCACCTGACGCGTCGCACTTGCGAGTCTCCTTGTAGCGCGAACGGTTGATCCTGAAGCGGATTGTCACGTAGCCGGCAGACAGACGTCTTGTAACAAGTTGCCGGCTACGGTTATTGCGCGAAGGTACACCATAGAAATTGCACGTTTCGGGGCTGATCGAATGCGGCGTGATTCTTCCTCCATCCTTCAACGAGTCGTATTATAGAGGCCTATTTTCAGGGTGAGCTATACGTTTAGTGCCATGTTTATAATCTAATTGTTCTCACGCATGAATAACATTAATGAAATATCTGTTGTAATGATTTTACTTGTGTTTTACCGAGTTCCAAGAATTGTCAGGGGACGGAAAATACGGCTAAAATCAGTTGCAAAATGTGTGTGTGTGTGTGTGAATTGCGTTCTCGGTATCCGCTTTCGACCGAGCTCGGAATTTTTCCGTCTTTTCACGTCGCTTTTAGCGTGTCAAGTAAGTCCGAGAATCCGTAAGTTTGAACCCGCTTGAGGCACTCGGTACCACCAGGAATACCGTTACGCTTGTACGCGGGGCAAAGATACTCTATGGAAATTGAATTAGTATGTCGAACGGGTTGCGTGAGCCGCTAAACGACGGAAAGCAAGGGCGTCGAGACTCCAAGGAATCGCGAAATACGGTACATCTGCTTCTCGACGAAGCTATCGTCGCGAGACGGGGTTTAATAATAATAAGGCATTCTAATTGCGTTCCGTTAAGCGCTCGATGGATTAGTCATTAGCCGCGTTGATGACTCTGTTCGTCGTGACCTTCGTGCACGCGCGATATCCTTGACACAGAAGTTACGGTAGCTGCAGAGCGAGGAGATTGATGATGATCGTGGGAATCGGAGGAGAGACAAGTTTCATCGCTAATTTCCGGTCGTAAAAACGTGGGATATTTATGAGATGTCGAACGTAACGTCATATCGTAACGAAAGAGATTGGGGAAAAAATACTGTTTTCTGGACTTTAGAGTGATTTAAGATTTCGACATACGAGTGTGTTTTGTTTTATCGCGGCTTAATGAATATCGGAAAATTTCAAAATCGCGATATAACACTTTTTCCACAATTCGAAACGCGTTACGACGACGTTAATAACTTATTCGATGTGATAAAAATTTGAATACGTAATTGGTGCAAAATTTGATCGCTTTGTCAAAGTCAAATCGCGAGGCAACAGTAGACCGACACGCGATACGTTACTCCCAAACGTCTTTCTCGCTGGCATTGATGTCTCCGTCCCATTCGTTGTCACTTTGCTTATGTACTCTAAGTATTATAATTATCTATCAAGCGGTTTTGCAGATATTGACGCGACGCGGCGATGCGTAATGCGAGGAAATAGAATACACGCGTGTATCCGTTTCTACAATACTTATATTTTCGGTATTGTGCACAGAGGCGTATTCGGTATACCTTCGTAATTATTTCACGATATGTGAAATCATATACTCTCGATATCTGCACATAAAAAAGGAAAGATTATATACGGTTGAAAATATATACTCTCGTCCCGATGGATTAACATTTATGTTACATTATAACGACGGGTCTCTCTGCAAACGTTGCCGCGGAAATTGTATATAATTATGATCTTGAACCTGATCTTGGAGCCGAGGTCGATAACCTTGGAACGACACTGAAACTCTGGAGTGCATAACGAATGTTTCCGCAACAAATTTAACTGCATGCGGAAAATGGAGAGCAAGAATTTTCGCCAAACTTTATAAGTGAATTTCAAACCTGTATGTAACTGCCGTAGTTTGTCTTGTCGTTTCTTTTCTTATAATCATTTTGTCTCTTATTCCTCTTTCTTCACCTCGTACTCATATATTTATGTCTGTCTTTTCACAGCTGGTCAACGTGAGGATGTCGGGCGAGTGGAAAACTGTATTTGTGACTGGGGGTGCTGGCTACATTGGAAGTCACTGCGTCGTCGAGCTGCTGGAGTGTGGATACGATGTTGTGGCGATAGATAATTTTGCCAATAGTGTAACGGAGGACAGCGGAGAATCTTCAGCTCTTAAACGAGTGGAAAAAATAACTGGGAAGAAGGTCGCCTTCTACAATTGCGATCTAATAGACAAGGAAAAACTTGAGGAGATATTCAACAAGGTGGGTCGGATAAGTACAACACCTTTTTTTATTCTTTAGGTGTCTGTATTCAAATCGATTCGTTAATTTCTTAATGTTAGCTTTAGTATTAATTTTATTTTTCTTTATTTCCAGCAAAAAATAGACTGTGTCATTCATTTTGCGGCGATAAAGGCTGTTGGCGAATCTATGCAAGTTCCGCTACATTATTATCGAAATAATGTTATTGGGACGATTAATCTGCTGGAGGTAACTTGAACGCATAGCTTTTCATGATTTTTCAGCTACTCTTTCGGAGAAGTAAACATATTGGAAACTAGAAATGATTTTAGGAACTTTACCCGCCACTAAAACATTGTGTTGCCTGTTCATTGTAGGTGATGAAAGCAGCCGGATGTTTTCAGTTGGTGTTCAGCAGTTCTTGCACCGTTTATGGTGAGCCTGATAGTCTGCCCATAACTGAAGACCATCCGACTGGTAATATAACAAATGTTTATGGTCGAACAAAGTACTTCATCGAGGAAATGCTAAAAGACATATCGAGGGCTGAAAAGGTGAACATATGAAATTTTTCTTCCACATTACAATGATTCTTCATGAAAAATGCTCGTGCTATTTTCAAGTTTTTTTACTCATATAATTTCAGAGTTGGAATATCATTTCTCTGAGGTACTTTAATCCCGTTGGAGCTCATCCAAGCGGATTAATTGGGGAAGATCCTACCAAAGCATTCGCTAATCTGATGCCGTACATAGCGCAAGTTGCTATCGGTCATAAACCAGAATTAACCATATTTGGAGGCGATTATCCGACGGAGGATGGAACAGGTAAGATACTTTTTCGTTATGGGAAATTGAACATTTCCTTCGAGATTGCGAAATACCTATTTATGATTGTAGGAATTCGGGATTACATTCATGTTATGGACTTGGCTTCGGGTCACGTAGCTGCACTCACTGCACTCAAAAAACAGCACTTGAGATTAAGGGTAAGTCTGTCCCGAATTTCCAATTGATTGGGATGATTTTTGAAATGAAAAGTTAAATTAGTGAATCAAAACTAAATAAATTCTCATTAAAATAATTTCAGACGTACAATCTGGGCACAGGAAAAGGTGTTTCGGTTCTTGAACTGGTTAAAACGTTCGAAAGGGTAACTGGCACCACAGTACCCTATGTTATCCAAGATCGTAGGGAAGGAGATATTGTATCAATGTATGCCAATGCTTCCCTGGCCCGCGAAGAACTCGGTTGGTCCACAAAATACAACGTAGAAGAAATGTGTAAGTAATTTAGAGACACGGGGAAACCGTGGAGTAGTTTTCTTATTAATGGAATTCTGTATAACGATGTAACTTTGAATAACTCTTTTTGTTATAGGCAAAGACTTTTGGAAGTGGCAGACAATGAACCCATCTGGCTATCGTACACCTTTAAAAAACGGCAACTCGTGAACGGCATCTTTTTATAAGGTTGACAATTATTAATACGAAAGACTCTCATTTTTGATTTTATAATGTATAATAAAAGCTGATGTACGCGTATGTCAGCTTTTGGCCAAAGCTCCATGCAGTAGAATGCAACGATGAAACGATTAAATTATTTTCCTTACTAATTCTCGGTCCTAAATTAATACTAAGAAAACAAATCATTCTCATTTCTTCAATTATTCTTTATTTAGTTTGCACAAAATCGTTGTTCTCATCATTACGGTATCTCTGATTTCCACGTACCTAATTACATACGTATTACATACTGAAAAATCGTAACAATACAAACATACAGAATACAATTAACTAAATACAAGACATTGGACCGATAGTAATTAAGGAAGGATAGATCACAGATTATTGATTTATAATTAATGGCTCTGTCAATTTAGTTATTTGAGTTCTTTTCCGCTTCGTTTGTTGCCTCTTGAACAATCGAGTATAGCGAGAGGTGTTGAAACTTTAAAACTTCTAATCCCCAGCTCGTCCATCCTGGCAGTAAATATCTTGCAAATATTTCCAGACAGTTAGGATTCATCGGAAGATACGACTTTATCAGCTCTGATCACAAAATGGGAAAAATAGTCAGTTATGAAAAAGAACAAAGAATTTTAACAGCTGACTATTCTTGATACCTGTTAAAGGTGGCTTATGAGAGTGAACGGCGCTAGGTACGCTGACCACCAGTTTTCCATCAGGTATATCGATGGATGTATTGGAAGACACCGATCCTAGTAGTAGTAATTCGTAGGGTTGTTTACCAGGGGGTGGATTAAAGTCGCAGACGGTTTCCCCAGACCTGGTGACCTGGTAAAATGAACAAAAATATCCGTATCGCTTGACGTTAGAAATTATTCCATGAAAATCAATGTTTGAACGAAATTTCGTACAAGGACATTTATCTTTCTTACCTTGATCCAGTACCACTTTGCCTGATAACTCACACCCCAAGTTGGAAACATTTCGTTCGAGATGCTGCGCAGGTGGCTTGGAGCGTTTGTGCACCAGACTGCGACGATTCCATTGGAACTGAGCAATTTGGCAATTGGTATTTTGGCCAGTTCTTCGTTGTACATCATTGCGTAACTATTTAGAAACAGAGGAGTGTTAATAAAGATGAAAACTTTTCAGAAGCGTCGAGAACAGCTCACCTGGCCTCTGTGCATTTGTTCTTTTTACGGCGTATGGATTTGTTCCACCAAGGTGGATCGAGCAGGATGAAATCAAACTGATTCGTCATCTCCATTTTGTTGCCAATCTGTCGTATGTCGTAACAGTAAAAACTGCATCTCTCAGGAAACACGTACCTCTCGTTTCCAGTGTCCGATATTATTGCCCTCTCAGACTTGTTGCAGCCGTAGAGATTCTCTACTTGCTGGTGGAACGATTCTGTGTAGAATCTTTGTGAGACCAGGCGGGCGGCTTTGTTGTTGTCCGCTTTTACACCATCTGCAAAGTGTCCGCATTCCTTTGCGTTCGACAGGAGCTTAGCCAAAGATCGCTGAATATATTTCATCTGCAACGTTTAAAAGTTTGTGTGTTTAAAATATTATGGATACAGGAAAATGGTTCGGGTCCAATGTTGGTTCGATCTTCTCACCTGTTCACAATCGGCGCGTGATAATTCCTTGGTTAGGTGACGTTTTCTTTTCCTAATTTTAATATCCCTTGTACTTGACGTTTTCCCGTCATTTTCGACGTTCCTTGCGGAAGAGAAACAAGAGGAGGAAGAAGAAGACGAAGAAGAACTACAAGAGTCGACATTCTGAATTTGATTTTGTCGTAGGTATTTTGTATTAATGTCAAAGAATTCACTATTGAACTCTAGCGAGCAGGGAGCTGACCCGTCGGCTATATTCGTATAAATGTTATTTATATAATTCAAGTGAGAAACGATCCATCCGTCATCGGTAGCGAATGTCAAACTCATTTCTCCCCCTCTATCTTTATTTTCGTATTCCCGCCGATCGCAATAAATTGAGTTTTCTGAGAACGATTAAGTTTTTCGAAATTGGTAAAACTATTGTCGACAGGTGTTTCCACCTGTGGGTGAAACGCTGTAGCCGAAGTAATCATGCGCTAATGATTACAGCGGAAACTTGAAAACATAAAACATCCGGGCATTTAGAAAGCGAAGTAGGTAAGCGGTAATTTTCTCTCGCTATGTTATTCTTTGCATCGCGACTCTGCGCGAAAACAGTTCACCAATATCGATCGTGTCAATCATTTGTGTGTCCTACAAGCGTACGAGGGGGAAAGAAACATCTGCACAACGGTTGATTTTTGAATGAAATTACGTTTCCCGCGTTCCCAATTTTTTAAAGTTGGCAGCCCCGATCGAGTACACAAGCTGCTGTTAGACAGACAGGCAGTGGTAGAAGATTCACCAAAGACTGCTAGCCTTATGGACTTTAGCGTGAGAGAAAATGGCGTCAAAAATTGCTGAATTCTGCTATGCCGACTCGAGTTTACATCGGAATCCCATAAGACGAGTCGGTAAGGCAGAGTAATAGATGTAAACCGAGATCCGACAAATCGCTAGGAAAAATAACCCAGGGCTAGCAGTCTTTGTATATCTTTATTCAACGGTAAACGTATGTACGAGCTCGATAAAGCGGCGGTGCCGAAGGCGTTCGACTCCGCTCTACAAGGCCGTACGGGGTCGGGGGACCGGAAATCAGAGTCGGCTGGTATCGCGGGGTGATGATAACAGAGCGGCTTGGGTATCACAAATGTGGGAATAAACGGTGAGCTGTTTCGCTCCTCTCTCACCGGTGCTCTAGGTGTATCGGGTAAAGCGTCCTTGGGGTAAATCTCTGATGAGCTCGTATCGTTCAGGGGAGTTGAGCCGTTGAGCCGAGCAAATCGACCGAGGTAATCAGAGAGACCCAAAAGCCAGCCGTCGCGGCAGCCGCGAGCGGCGAAAACTCAAAACTGTGTTGCACGCCGTCCGTTTGGTTGAAATCCGTCGGCCATATTTAACAGAGAAAGAGAGAGAGCGAGAGGGAGTGAGAGCGTCGGCGAGGAGGAAGAGAAGCGGTGGAACAGGAGGAGGGCGAACCAGCAGAAGACGGATTTGAAGCGAGCGAGGTTCGAGGGGGGCCCCGCTTCGAGCCGTCCGAAATTCTCAGGAACGAGCGAAAATCCTGGACGACCTATCGCGCAATTCAAAAATATCACCGAGGAGCCGAGGACGTTCGAAACGCGGATACGGCCGTCCGCCGCGAGCCCCTTTCATCCCCCCCTTATCTCTCACTTCCGCTGATAAAGAGGGCTAACTACGTACACTCCGATAAAAAGTAACGAAGAAGGAGAAGGAGAAGGAGAAGGAGAAGGAGAAATCGAAACAACTGAAAAAAGCGAAAAATACACCGCCGCTCCGACGGACCACTACCCATTCAATCACCCGTTTTTTACACGGGAGTGTGGAAATTCGTGAGACGCGAGTTATCGAACTTCAGTTTCGGACGGTGATTGAGGCGAGAAGCAGGAAGACGAGAGCTGGCCGACCCTTGTAATCGGTGAAAATAATCGGGCATAACAGTCCGGCGTTTAAACTGTGCGTGTTTCCGTCGGTGTCGTAAACTTGTAAGTAGTGCGCGTACGGCGGGCAGACAGGCAGGCAGGCAAGCAGGCAGGCAGGCAGGCAAGCAGGCAAGCAGGTACGCAGGAAGGCAGGAAGGCAAGCAGAGGTTCTCGTTTCCTCCCCGTCGTTATAATAAATCATTTTCCGTATCCTCGTTCGCCCTTTTCGCATGGGGTCGAGGAGGTCGGCCGCGCGGCTTGCAATTAATCGTGAGAGGAACGTAGAAAAGGTTGAGAGAGAAAACTGAGAAGCGTCGCGTGTGTGTGTTTCACTTTTTATACTCATATATACATATATGTGACCGTTGCAGTAAACACACCAGCTGCGATCGACGATATTAAAAGAGAATAGAGGAATTCAGTGCGGATAGGAATTAGGGTGTCAGGAATATCCATCCCCCTAATAAACATGAGCTGTCAAAGGAATCCGGGGAAAATCACAGTGCCGGACGATCTCCGGGACATTCTGCTCGAGTTCACCATCAGCTACCTGCTCGAGCAGCCCGGCGACATCGTCGATTACGCCGTCGACTTCTTCACGAGGCTCAGGGAGACTCGTCAGACCCAGATTATAGCCCCCAGCCAGCAGCAGTCGAATGCCCAGACATGCTCATCGACCCCCGACGAGTCGGTCGACGACGGTGAGTTATTTATTTTTATTCTCAGTTTTAGTCTTAGGTTTTTAAACCCATTTTCTACCCGAAACTCACCGATAAATTCACCTTCTCCCGTCGTCGTAGAGGAATTTCTCTTATCCTTGAAACGGATCTGGCTGAAGAGTTCGTGACGTCAATTAAGTGTCTTTGGAAAGAGTCGTTATCTTGCAACTTTAGGATTACTTGAAACATTCAACTTCTTCAGGTATATTCTAAAGCTGTAAAATCGTAATTTCTCTTCCAACGTTTCGATAGCGTTAACGTTGCTAACTTCAGCCTCGTCGAAACGGCCAAATCTCTAAAGACTTGCCGTCATAACGTGGCTACCGATTATTACCGATATTATACTAGAAACTTGTTGTTCCCCGCTCACACATTTTTTCCCTAATTACGTTTCCGTCGCAGAGACCCGCTGCTCACGTGCATAGCGATGATAACTCGGAGCTCAAAATAAGACTGTTATTATATCAGGGTACTTTTCCAGGAATAATTTTATTTATCCTCCTACGCAGGTATTTTTCTCATTTACCACATCTTTTTGCGAGGAACCACGAAAACCGAACCCCGAAGGTGCTCGGTAGAAACGAAACGAAATCTTTCTTTAATTTCTCTTTCCTCTCGCGGTTATGCGACTTGTTCCCAACATATGACGATTACTAAGTGTATAATACAACGAATAAAACCGTATTACGTGTTATGTGCCGGATGAAATTAACTCGCGGAGACTGAATAGATTGAAAATACTCGGGCAAACGAATCAATTCGAAGACGGTAGCGTTCAATATTCTTATTAGGGCTAACGATCTCCCCTCTTCCTCCTCCTCCCCATCCCCCTCCCCGTTCTTCTTCTTCTTCTTCTTCTTCTTCTTCTTCTTCTTCTTCTTCTTCTCCTTCTTCTCGGCATTTGTGTTCCATCACTGAATTCCAATTAGATCCAGTTGTCGTCGCCTGCCTTCCTTCCTCTTCCTTCTACGTTCAGCCCATACCCGTAATCATCGTCCCTCGCATATGCTTCAATGGATTTATGTACATAACTATATATTCTACTTTATAATCATTGCCTAATTGGTTTATTGCGTATAGTTGGATTATCGCGTCGTCGTCGAAAGTAGTTGTGGCGTTGTACGTAGTATGTGTGTGCTAACAGGATTCCTATAATACACCACTCCTAATAACTCTTGTGCGATGTATAATTCATCGCCCCGATGAATCGATCAATCATCATTCGATCAATTAATACTTACTCCACTACACCCAATGGTAATAAGGAGGTAAACCGTTACGGAAACAAACCGGAATATGCAGGGTGGAGGAAAGAAAGTACAATTCTTGGATCATTGTTCAAATAAATGCCAAAGCGAAAGGAAAGATTTTTTATTTTTTTTGCTTTGTTTTTTATTTTTGAATTTAATCATTTCTCATTGGTATTGTTATTGTTATTCACCAGACGTTATTGTATTCCAGTCCCATTGTCGCTTCGATAGATTGGTCGTTAGTAGTCTCACAGAGTGTTTTACGTTGTACGCTGCGTCCTCCGCTTCTTTCTCCCTCTCTCTCATCGTGCATCAATTGACAAACAAGACAACAAACGTTTGCTACTGCTGCCGCTGACTGCACAGCAAAAAGTACGTGGTGTTTATATATAATAATACCTTATAGCCTAGAGGTATGTATATTGTTATTTACATCACACGCGGGTAAAGAGAGAGACACTGAGAGAGAGAGAGAGAGAGAGAGAGAGAGAGAGAGAGAGAGAGAGAGAGAGAGAGAGAGACGAGAGCAAGTAGTAGCAGCGATGCGGCGTGTGATAATACGTGTTTAAAATACGAATTATCGGAACCAGCCTCGAAACCATTTCTCTCCCTCCTTCTCCATAATTTGCCATATATTTTATCCAAACAAACAAAAATAATAAATAAATAAACAGAAAATTGGACATCGTGACGTGATTTGTACGTAGTACGCAATCGCAGGGCGGGGTTGAAGTTTCCAATTTGAAAAGTTCCCTCTTTTCGAATTATTTCCTGGCGAAACTCAAAGTAAGGAAATCAAACTTATACGAAAGAACAAAGTTTCGATAAATTAAAATTCCGAAAGTTGAAATATACTCATACAGAGCGTAATTTACGCAACGAGTGGGTGTAAATAATTTAAAATGAGAAAAATCGAAAATCAGAATTACTAAGATTCCGGACGTAAAAATATTGGAAATTCAACGCAGAGAAAGATGAAACTCGTGAAATTTCGGCAAGCCAGAAATTCACAGAATAGAAAATCTTTGATCATTCGGAATTTTGATGTTTCAGATTTTTAAATCTTCTCATTTTTGCTCTTTCCGAATTTTGCCTTTTCGGAACTTTGATGGTTAGTCAAAGTTGAATTTCTTTATTTTAACTTTGGTCACGAAAAAATTCGAAATTCGGCGTTTTCGTATATATCTTTGATCTTGTCGAATTTCTTGTTCCGTGGAAAAGACTGTGTATACCGAGTAGGTAAATTTCGTTGTTTTTCCGCTTCTTTTTTCTTTTCAACTAGTTTTTCTTCTGCTTCTTCTTCTTCCTTACTTCCTACACAGCTTTACTTCTTCGCCTTCTTCTAATTCGCAGTAAACTATAGGTAGCCATAGTTTTTTTTTTACCTTCTGTCCGGTAATCGTGTACACAAGCCGATCCTAGCTGCCTGCCGCAAAACACAGGCTGGTGTGTAGGACTTGTAGGATACATAATAAATCACTTATATGGATGGATTTAGGTATTAACAACCGGCCGACTCTGTATACCCTGCCTATATCTGTAATACAGTTATGCACCCACGCGCTATATACATAAATTTATTTACGCGCGCCTCTACTCTATACTTACAGAAAAGTTCTCTTTTCTATTTCAAACACGTGATGCTGCCGAAGGCACATACGCACGCACCTACTCTACACACATAGATCCATGCACGGACGACTATGTTGTGTATACAAAAGTATAATAATATACTTCAGGCTAGGCGTAAAGTCTCTCGCGTACATATTAAAGTATGATTTCTGCGAAAAATTATTAACCTGCGATCCAAACACACACACGCACACGCTCATCTACAATGCGTGTATAAGAAGTAAGATTAAACGCACCGGATGTAATTTATTACACATACGCAAGGTATGCAAACATATATATATATATATTATATATATATCTATATATATATAAAAACACACACATATAGGTATAAAATACATGTAGTACAACACCACGTGGTGTATAGTTTGATGAAATTTACATAATGTTTATACACCTTATCATATCTTATACACTGCACCATGTGGGTTATACGTATATACAATTTTTTCACACTCCATTATTATATAATAATACTGAGATGAAATTTAGAAATTTTCCTCTTTTTTTTTTTTTTTGAATAATTATGTAATTACGACTAAACTGCAACGAAGTATTTATTATTAACATCAAACATCTTTCAAAGAATTAGCATCGTCAAGTCTCCTTATACATGTAACACGCATCACGCGTTGCACGCCGTCTATATATATATATATATATATATATATATATTATACCGTTAGGATCACCAAAGATTAATAGCCCAATGCAGCGAGCAACGGCTTTATAAGGCAACATTAAATATTATCGAATCACCTGCAATGTCACCGTAAATATAATCGAACAACAAGAAAAACTGCGTGCGTGTGCTTGAAAAGATTTTTTGCTGCTAATTTTGCTCTTCTTCTTCTTCTCGCTTTTCTTTCTTTCTTTGTATAATCCTATTTTCGATCACTCTAAATTATGCTCTTTTAAAGGGTGGCGGCGGCGACGAGGGGGTGGGGGGGGGGGATCTCTTCTTATTATTACCACCGAGTTACGATACAAGTTGAATAACCGAGATATCGCACAATTTGTGGTTGATCGTTCGTTGTGGGCGGTAAATTATATACATGTGGTATAAACTGTAAATTCGACAGACACGATATACATACGTTAATATATATATGTATATATATATATATATATATATATATATGTGTGTATATATGTAAATATAGGTATATACAGCGCACCACATATGTAATACAGCTGTTAATGGAGAGTTGGTACAGCTGGCCTGGTCCGCAGGGATATGTATATAGGTATATGAACTTGGGCAGCAACCCAGCAGGTTTTTCATCATCACACGTAATAATATATATCGGCGTATAATCATGTATTAGCTTTACGTCCGTATTTCTCGCGTAATTAGTATTTTTCTTTCTTTTTTCTTTTTTTTTTTTTATACCTTCGTTCTTTGTCAATTCCTTCTTATTTCACTCGTATTTACATACAATTGCAAACTCTCGAAAATCGCGTATGATTCAATGGACGTATATACATATAATGTATAGACAACGTATTATATGTATATCCCGAGGTATACTTACATGACGTCGTTGTTGTTGTTGTTGTTGTTTTATATAAAATTTGCCGCTAACGATAAGCCGCAAGGAAGTAACTAGTTTTGAGAATAAAAAAACAGGTATAAAAAATGAAATTTCCATCGACGGTACGAATAATAATTGTTTCAAATATTGTGTGCAAGTTAGAGACATTCTTCGAATATACAAACGATACTGTAATAATAATAACAACAGTAATAACAATAGCTGGGTATTATGTAACCTTATTATCGTAGCGAAAAAATTCCAATATCTAAATGGGTTAGGTATAGTGTATTAAGAGAAAAGAAAAAGAAAATACCAACTCATCGATAAATATGGCAATTAAGAGATGAAAGGAGAGGAGACAACAGGTGTATGTATAAGGTGTGTAATGTAATGTAACAACGCGGTATAATATATGCCTGTAACCCGTATTATGTTTCCTATGTTGTATAGAATCATATCGAGGAGGTGAATAGAGAATAAGGTATACTCGTGGGGGGAAATGACGTTTCATCTTCCATTCGTTTGCGAATGCAAATTGCTGTGTCTGGTAATTTTTTTCAGATGGTTTCTTGAATTATTATCGATAAGGAAACTCAATTGCTATACGTAAAGTGTGTGTGTGTGCGTTAGGGTGATCCTTGAAAAAAAGGTTTTCATGAATTCCGAGGGGTTCACACGATATAATTTTATACACACTCATATATATATATATATGTATATTAGGGTGCTTCATTTGAAACGAAAATTTTTTTTTTCCGCAGACACATCAAAATTTTGTTCCTTCTATCGAAAAAGAAATTTCCTGAAAATTTGAGCCCTTAATCTTAATTTTAACGTCATCGTCGCTTGTCGTTATAATTGCAGCTTGTTTGTGGGTTGATATTATACCTATATTTGGTTATACGTACGTTTGTATGTGCATAATTGCAACTGCAATTACAATAAGATGATGTGACACGCGCGCGTTAAAGAACGACGACGATGACCTGAATACATATGTTACAGCTACCATGTATGCATGTTATAGTGTGAAAATTATCTTATTTTTTATTTATTTATTTATTTATTTATTTACTTATTTATTTGGACATTCCTAACTTCATCCTTATTATTGAAAGGTGCCGTATAAATGTTCGAATGCCCAATTTTGTGTATACAAGGTTAGAAAAAAAAAAAAAAAAAATGTTCCAGCAGGTCCGCTAAAAGTTTTGGGTTGATTTAATTAACCAGCTTTTAATGCATTGCTAAGTAAACAAAAAGTAAAAAGTACAAATTAAATGGTTACAAGACAACTTGAAAAAAACTGCGTTATATTCAGTGCCAAAAAAGTAACAAAAAACACAAATATAAAGTGAACTTGCCGGGACATTATGTTCGGTTAAATTTTTCTGACGGTGTACGTAGGCAGGTCAAGATGCGAATTGAAGTCGGGCTTCTTGTTTTTATATCCCCAGAGTACCCATACGCAGGTGTGACATTCATGTTAGGCTGGCGAACGTGCAGGCAGACGCACGCTTCTAAAATCCTGCTTTATATAATTGAGGAGGATTTTCGAGGCGGAGGTAGAGATCCAGGTACTAGGTAGGTGTCTATATTCGTACACCAACCAGCCAAGAGGAGAGCGGAGAGCAGAGCAGCAGCTGGTGCTCTGGTGCTCTGGTGCAGCAGCAACGATGACGATCGTCGCGTCGTCGTGAGGCTGGCTAATTCTCGATGCTGCTGCTGCTGCTGCTGCTGCCGCCGCCGAATGCGTATATGTGGTAACACGCAATTTTCTTTACTTAGTAAGTTAGTTTTTTCAACTTAATAAAAGAAGGAGAGAGAGAAAAGCACAAGAAGAAGAAGAAGAAGAAGAAGAAGAAGAAGAGGAAACGAGACACTGTGCACAGCCGGGATTACGTGGGTGTCGAGATGATTGATTTCGTTTTATAAGCTTTTTCTTCGCTCTCGCTAGGTACAACAGGGTTCATCTATTATAGTTCATCTAATTCGTTCGCTCAATCCACTCTGTTCGTTCGTTCGTTCATTTGTTGTTGTTTGATTTCGTTTCATTTGATTCGATCGCGACTTTGGAGCCTAGAAAAGCGCTGCGTTATTTTGATTCCTCTGGTTATATCAGACCACCGCTGGCACACTGATGGTGCAATAATAATAATAACAACAACAACAGTGTCTCTCTGTCTGTATGTTTGTTTGTGTGCGAGTGTGTATTTGTGTGTGAGAGAGAGAGAGAGAGACAGAGACGGAAATCTGTGCACCTATAGGAAGTATCTAACGGCCAGCAGCGTCTACAGAGGCCAGAATCGATTCTCATTTCACCTCACTGTACCTACGAACTACCATCTTTCTCGATTTTCAAACCTTGACGCAATTATTGACGGTCTCGTTGTGCATAATAACCTCCGCACGCGTTGTACGGTTGTCTGTCCGTCCTGTGTGCCGCGTTATAGACGGTTTGATAAAAGGCTCGGTGGTTGGTACAACCCGAGGTACAACCACTACATTAGCGTTATAGGTGTATATGGCGTCGGAAGCACGCGGTTCTAGTGACGTTATTAAGGCAATTTTACAACCATCTAGTCGAGATTTTCATTAACCAGTCTATATTTATAGCTACAGGTATACGTTGTTGTCTACTTGACTGCGTCCCTGACTCCAGATGTTGCCGTCTAGAGTCCCTTTTCCTTCTTCTTCTTTCTTCCTTCTTCCTTCTTCATCTTCGTCATCCTCTTGGAACGACACTTCCCGACGTTGTAGCCGCGTGATTATGCAACATTTCGACCTACCTGGATCAAGATGAGGACGTTGAAGTTAGCAAGGATGCTTGAACGATGTGGGTTTAGAGAAAGACGTCACTCGGACACTTTGGATTTTCGGAAATTTAGCTAATTAGTAATAAAACGAAGACAACGTGCTTATGGTTTGGAAATTCAACTCCATGAAAGTCGTTCAAAAATTGGACAATATCGATTATTTTTTTCCACGAAGTTTCGCTGCTTTAACGTTACTAACTTCAGCTGCCTTCTGGCCACCAGTCGTCATGTTTTTTAACCTTGTGTAGATGAAGATTTCGCGCTACTTGCCATAGCGAAGAAAAATGTCTGCAGTCTAATTCAAATAACGAAATCCAACATCGTTCGATTCTTCTGCACGAATACAGCAGTGCACTGTTCGTGTACCTATATACTTCACCTTCGATTCTTCGATTATGTGTTTTACACAGCTGTAGGATATACGACGAGGTAAAACTCTTTTAAAACCTGTTGCTCTTCTCCATATTTTACAGCCTTACAAAACACTCGCGAAGGACTAACGAAATTGCATCGTATAATGGCAATAATTCTTTTTCTTCAATTAACACTTGAACCCTTTGAGTCATACTGGTAAGTAAAGTATTCTTACCACCTATTTTATAGTCATTTTTTGTATATTTAGAAGAAAAGAAAAACAACAATTTTTCAACATATTTCTTTGCGGTTGATTTGCTGTTTATGATACTCGAGAGTAATTATTGCGATATAATATAAATTATTATTGTTAGCAACAAATTGATTGAGAAGAATCTTTTCAAGGAATAGTTCGTTTACAAGAAAGTTACATGTTTTATATGAATTATAAGTTTTTTGGGTCGCTGATTAGTGATTACGAATCTGAAATCGGATTTTAAAAATTCAAAATGGCGGAACCAACATGGCCGAAGAAAATTTCAAATTCGATCGGACCCGGACAAAAAACTGTGTCCAGAGGTTTCCGGGGTCGCTGAAAACGAATCTGAAATCAGATTTTGAAAATTCGGTACACCGAATCCGATCAGTGGAGCCGAAAACCCCTGCATATACACAGTGTCTTGACCGTATTCGACGAAATTTGAAATTTTCGTCCAACCTATCGGAACCGCCATCTTGAATTTTCAAAACTTGATCTCACATTCGCAATCAGGTAGCCCAAAAGTAACGAAAAACTATTTCGTTGTAAAAGTTGACTCGATACACTACCCCGTAAAGAATCTCTGAATGTAAAATACAATTTGCAAAGAAACGAACTGAAGACGAAACGAATGAAATTACATGGAAAAATGACTTCAACTCTCACTGAATATTTTTCCTCCTTCTCTCTTCATCGCGCCGGTCGACCAAGAGGGTGAGGGTGGTAGTGGTGGTGGTGGTGGTGCAGCGGCAGGTCGAGGGTGTGGGTTTGTTTGATCCACCATCAGTTTCACGGGTGACTAACTTCCACCACCATCAGCTCCTCTCTTTATAACCCATTCTCTCTCCTCTCCTCGCCTCTCCTCGCCTCTCCTCGCCTCTCTTTCGCTTCTCTGTTTCCGTTGTCCATCCATCCATCCACGGATGTTGCCGGTCGACGTGGCAGTGGGGGGGTGTCACCCTCTCTGATCAGAGACAGGCCCTTCCCAGCCCCTCCTCCCCCTGCACCCTGCACCCTGCACCCCTGACCGACCGCCAAAGTACTCGAGGCTTTAACCCTCGTCGCGTGGTGGCTGGCTGGCTGGCTGGCTGGCTGCCACGGCTAGTCGCACCGTCGCGTCGCTCTAGTCAGGCCCTATTCGTCGTTCTTGTTTAAACCTCATGTCATGTCGCCGCTACCGCTTGCTTATACCTAGTGCTTTACCCCGCGATTGACAGCCGCGAATGAGTTAAAGGAGACTAAAGTCCGAACGATTGTAAACTCGCCTATACCTAGACCCAGTGCCAAGTTCTTCGATTTCTATATACTTCTTCGCTTGCGTTCTTTAATTTTCAATTTTTCAACTTTTCAACTATTCAACGCTTTCTTTTTAGAATTTTTCTTCACTCTTATCTGTCATCCGAAAGATCACGATGGACCTTTTATCTTGTATTCTTCGTCGAGGGATGAATAGATTGTCATTATAGCTATCGGATCAGATCAGATTAAAGGTGTGCGGGGAATTGATTTAAATTGATCGTGAGTAGTGGAGAAAATTAGGGGAACGAAGTAGCGTTACATTACATTTTATAACGCGAAAAACTCTCACAGTTTTTCATATTACCATTCGAGGGCATCTCGTGTATACATATATATATATACATACATATATGTATATATATACATATACGCTTACGTATATAAGTTTATACACGCGACGACACATGTAATGTGTTACTATTTTCAACGATGATAATTATACGCGCGCTTCGTGAAATCTATTATATTTGTACACACGTGCCACCTGGGCTTACATGCATATACATGTATATGTATACACATGTACATACATACATACATTATTATTGGCGGTATCTACGATTGAATCAACAATGACTGAGACTGACTGACTGACTGATTGATTGCTAACGAAAAAAGTATATCTATATGTATATTGTATATATACACACACGTGGTACAACGCAACAACACGTCGAATTTTCTCTCCTTTTGGTAGAAGAATAAAATTCACCATACCCGTAGTTAAAATTGAGCGAGTGAGTGCAGAGCAGCAGAGTTCGCGTCGTTCGTGTAATTATTCTTATAAGCATATATTATTATACAAAAAGCTATAGGTGAAAAAAAAAAGTAACAGGTACTGTAGTTTTCAAAGATAATTTACGATATAATAAAGTGATTAAAGTGTTCGTTAATGAAACGATAATCATTCATTCCTTTTTCACCAGCTTACGGTGGATTTAAAATTCTAATAGTTTTATCTTTTCTTTTTCAAATAACATTTAAAGGCAATTGTCAAATCATCTACATGTATATATATATGTACATGTATATGATAAAAAGCATTTTGTGAGGAAATTTGTACGTTCCCGAGACATTGTCACAGCGTCGTATTATTATACAACTTACCACCTTTGATGGTGGTGGTAGAAAACAACGTTTATCTCACTTACTTTCATCACACTCGCTCGCGTGTCGTAATAACTTACAAACTGCACCGCAATTTCTTATTTGCCTTTTGTCGCCTTTGTGTTATATTTATACATAGGTGTACACGCACACACACGCCTACGTGCATACATATACCTGTAATCAACCGTGCATATAATCTTTTATCTTCTAATTATTATCACACGATGTGTGTAGTTTGAATATTATAAATTCATATACAGCGTGATTACGCACCTACGTAATATGTAACTCTAATTATTCGGTACACATGACTTCACGTGCTCTCTCTCTCTCTCTCTCTCTCTCTCTCTCTCTCTCTCTCTCTCTCGCTATTTGTATTTTTTTCGCCCTCTCACTAATCAGTTTGCATTGCGGAAGCCTTGTAACGACAATAATCGGGCCGTTTGCAACTACGTTCAGGTCCCGTTTTATTTTCATTTCATCTTTTTCTTTTTCTTTCCTCTATCGCTAATTACATATATTTATATATGTGTGTACGTATATATGTCAACACACGCACGCGCGTTTCAAAACTTTACATACACTTGTTGTTTATAATTGGAATAAAAAGGTTCGCTCGAAAAATTATAACACGATATTTCGAACAATGAGAGGAGGAGAACGAGAGAATCAAGAACGACAAAAGGAAAAAGAGAACAAACTGCATAAATAACAATAATTATTATATTACAATAGATTAAACAAGAAAAAAAATAGGTTTCACGTATGCCATATGCTGCGGTGTGAGAAATATTATAATTACCTGAACAATTTTAACACCTTGTACATACATATTATGATCGGTGATTTGCCAGTGTTGTTGCAGTGTACGAGTGATCGATCTCGTGTATATATATATACATATATACATTTATTTATATATCATCGACGAATGTATAATAATGTACATGCATACATTATAAAGTCCACGTGGTGAAAGTTGGTGTCTTTGTTTTGTTTTTTTTTCGTTTTCTTCTTCTTTCTTTTAACGCGATAAAATCGCGAAATAATAATACAAGGATTTTTCAAACCCCCAGGGCAGCTGTGGCTACAGCAATAGTAATAACAACAACAACAACAACAACAACAAGACCCAAACGCAAAGTGCAGCTAACCGCGTATAATATTGATATAACTTTATACCGCACACAACCCACGTATGTCCAGTGTGTGTGTGTGCGCAATAAACAAGAAATAAATACGTGCGTGTGTTGATTATAAAATACAGTATGACGATGATAGCGGCTCCTAGTAATAAACAAATGAACCTCCGAGCCTGGGAATATGACGACGATGGTATAACTATACTTGTAAATATATACTGTTTATGGGGTATTCCACGCCAACTCGACCAGTGTTAAACCCCGACCATATCGAAATCATTTCATGTTTTTTTCTGACATTCTACTCGGTAAAATGGGTGACCTGAAATTTTTTCAAATTTTTTTTTATATCAAACCGTCTATTTTTTATAAATATTTCAAGTCGAAGTGCGAATGGCGAATGCTCGTTTTTTTTAAATAAACGGTTTGATAAAGAAATTTGAAAAAAATTCTGGTAGCGTTTTTTACCGAGTAGAAGGTTAGAAACAAACATGAAATGGTTTTGAAATGGCCGGGGTTTAACACTGGTCGAGTGGCGTGGAATGCCCCATATGTATACTCGAATATTACGATGTAGCGTGATCAACGGTCTTATGCCAATTTTCATTTATAAATAATGAATTTATTCTGCCTGATGCACGTCCTACATAATAACGCTGTATCTCCATGAAAATTTATATAGCAGACGACATCACCATGCCTTCGTTATACGGATAATATTTAATATAATAATACAATTTCATGCACATTTAGGTATATGTTTATGCACAAGAGGATGGAAAATATACGCAGAACGGAGAATATATGTATAATGTGTAATATTTACAAGGAGAGAGAAAAATCAGGTCACGGAGTATATTGTTAGGTATATAGGTATAGTATAATATTATAATGGAAGCGCTGCACAAAGAAATTAGTTGCAAATATCCTTTAATTCGACCGTGTGAATATTTTTCCACGACTGCTGTTATGTAAGTATATACATATGTATATACCTATATATGTGTGTGTGTGTGTAGTATACTCGAGCCACATACTTTTGTGTTATTATACAACGTATACATATACATATATACACACTGTATAAGTATTAGTAATTTAATATTTCTCAGCTGAAATATCAGCCAGAAATAGGCTGTTTGAAATACGTTTGGGAGGAGAAGAAAAATAAGGAGAAAATTTATGAAATACTCATTGCGTTTCACAGAGTGAAAACTCTCGGATTATTACGCATTTACTATATATATGAATATATATATATATACACTTTCGGAGAAAATTAATGTAAACGACGAAGACGCCGCGCAAAATGACAGGAAAATTGCTCGTTATGAAATTCATTTTTACCCTGACGCAGGGAAAAAAATTAATAATTATTAAAACTAAAATGGTTTAGGAATTTAGGCAACCGGTGTATATTTCTGTGTCGATTGTAATATGCGTGGAATTTGGAGTTTCATCATCATCATCATCAGGGATGCTTCATTTTCAAAGATCAGATCCTTGGTGTGTTTTTTTTTTTTCTTTTCCCTGTCAACCAAGACTTGTCTTTTATCGTACATATAACAATATTGTCAATATTTTCTTAGTTAGCGAAATGATAATTATCTGTCTTCCCAATATTCTAATATTCTCGATTTCGTTTGGCATTTTGTTGCAGAACCGCCGGTGGCAAGGTTCGCGACGAGAAGGAAGAGCGTTTTTGCGGAGACTTACAACCCGGAGGAGGATGAAGACGAGGAAGGCATCAAGGTAGGATTTAAACATACGTTCTCTCAGATGCCCGCAGTCTTCGATTATACTTAAATATGATAATGATCGATGATCCAGTGATATTATCGCCATGATGTGTGAAAATTGAAAAATCGAAATCTGCACGATTATTACCGATCGAAACTTCGATATCGCATACCTAACGCACGGAGCAGATGAATATATCGTAACACACGCGGTTGAGCCTCGATCGGTATTACAGTTATCGATAATCTTACGCTTATCAATACAGACTAAGCCTGTTTCGCGGCCGGCCAGCGGCGGCGCTGCGGGCTGATTCGGTATTGCCAACGTAACTGACTCGTCGAACAAAATTAGCTCTCACAGTCAGAATCACTGCGACCAAGTGTACCTACCTAACACGGCATTTATATTATATTTTACGTTTGATATAGGTAGACTTTATTTTGTTATATGCGTATGAAAAATTTAGTAAAACCTTGTGGATTATACGATGCGTTATCGTATTTATTCATGTCCAGTTTCTGCAACATTGTCGGTGGTGTAGAAAAAGTCAAGAGCTGGGGGCTTATGTAGGGCAAGATAGGTACAATGTCTTGATAAAAATTGTAATATCGGATCGTGTGAACGCGAAAGTCAGAGAGTGAGAGAGATTGGGCGGCGGGGGGGGGGGGGGGGGGGGGGGTTGTTGTGTGACGTCACGGAGAGAATCTATCGATTTCCGCTGAAGAGAACCAGCACGCATACACACAATTCTGTGGCGAACCGACGAGCCTCCATATCTTCTGATATATATACATATATCTATGTTAAATAAATAAATAAATAAATAATAATATTAACAACAATATAGTATATATAGCCTATTAATAGCGCATTAAGGGGGTGAGTTGATGGTGGATTGATTGAAAAACTATAACCAATTCTAGGCCGTAATGTACCTCCAAAATCTGTGGTTTTAACTTTAATCAAGAAATTATTGTGTATAACAAAAACTAACTCTGTGAAGAAAATTAATTTACATATTGGAATTGACCAAATACGTTTTGATATTTAATTTGAAATCTTTGATCTGTAATATACTTGCGGAATAGTATAATTTTGTAATCTGTTACATTCTCTCCACGGCCTTCTTTTTTTGACATTGATTATTTAAAAAAAAAAAAGAGGGTTTTATTTAATATGGTATCATGCAATTATTTACATACGAGAAGTATAAGAGTAAGAAAAGAAGGGAGGCAGGCAGATTACCATCAGCTTCTCGACGACGACGACTACGACGACGACGTCGACGACTCTCCGAACGTGAGCTGAATTATTGATCAGTTTGCGTAGACCTTACGGGATATATAAGTGAAACGACGGTGATCATCGATAGCTATTCGGAGTGTCGCACATGACATGACATTTATTCGCTCTGACATTTACCGTCTTTTTTTACGTTTTTCCACCGCTCCCATGTAACAACCTAATCATTGCACTATTGTTCGATTTCTGCTCCTCAAGACCATCCATCCATTTCACTTTCAATTTTTGTACGTAATACCTAATTTCTTAATTTAGGATGTCAAATAATAAGAATGAATCTCGTGCGGTTTCGATGCCAAATTTTTGTTTTTTGCTTTCATTATTCTTCGTGCTCTCTTGAGTGAAGTGACTTTTCAAATCATTTCTTAATCTCCAAAGATATATTAATCAGAACACACTGCCCATGTATTATGATATATACTTGTTTGGAAAATATCATAATTTTTACGAAAGTTTATATAATATACATTTCTCCATCGTACGATGCAGGTCCCTATATTATATAATGCATTTAATCATGCGTATTATAGGCATAGTATAGGAATACCATAGGTATGCATGTATGTATATGGTATACAATATATAACGTGCATAGGCATGAGTGAAAGAGGCACTTTGACCATCGATGCGAAAGGACGAGACACACGCCGAGTAGGTACCTACAATGACGTCACCCGCCCTGCACTGCAGCAGCTGCGGCCGAATTAACCGAAACCGTCGATTAATCGATCGATCGCAATAAAGATTAATCGATTAATAGCACAGCGGTGATTTATACACGTTATATATGGACGAATCCGCATAAATTGGCGACACCTTTAGACGTTATAATATGTTCTGGAAATCGCCGACGACCCAGTTTCTTCCAAGCTTTATTGTGAGCTGTGCTGATGCTGGTGCTGGTGCTGGTGCTGGTGCACACGGGTTCCACGCGATTTATTACATGCCCTCCTGCTGTTGCTACAACCTACCGCATTCTACATTTACACGTAAATACGTACGTACGTACGTATCGTCGTATGCACACAAAACACACACACACACACACACACACACAACACGCACAGGCACACACATTACCTCTACGTTACACGACGTCTAACCTCGCGCGGTCATCCATGCGGACGAGGTTGAGGAGTAGGAAAGTGGAAAACCCTACCAGACAACGTCTGTCATTGATCCTGATCCCAGATATCGAACCTGTACGAGCAGCGCGACAGCAAGGGTCACACACGACTATTTTTGTATGTATCTACCTGCCGCAGGTGCGCGAGGAGTGCCGACGCGTTCTTGATTGTATTCGCATATATGCGTATAGAAATTGTTTTTTGCTGTTGGGAAATTACGAACCAATCAACGATATTTAATCAAAACAAACAACGATCCACGGTTCATTTCTTTTCCTGTCTATGTATGTACATTCATACATACTTGCGTGTGATCATCCTTTCGGAAGTTGTTGATTTCTTACTATCTTCTCTCATATTTAGTTTTCGATTCAGGTTTAAAGTATTATTGTACCTGTGGAAAGAGAGAAACGAAATGGGATTATTGATTACAAATGGTCTTGTATTATATGTATAATACTAGGGTGTTGCACGAAGAAATTCTTTTCTTTGACAACTTTTTTTTGTTTCTAAAAAAGTGTAAAATCGAATGAACGCCATCTTCGACTTATAACGTAGAACGTTTATCTTTGGAAAGAATCTTTCTTTCAACTCAAACAAACTTTTCAGAGGGTGCCACGATGGAAAATTGCAATTTTTTTTTCACCTCAGCACCCTAATATGTATACATCGTTACTATTACACCTTACATTTGGAGATTTTATTTCTTAATAACCGCGATGGGAATCGATGAAAAATTTATGGTTCTAACGACTTCGCCGTGAACGTCGAGAGATGTTATCATATCGACATCCCAATTAAAACAAGAAACAGAGAAGAGAAAAAGAACAGAATAAGAAAGCATATATATATATATATCTATATACGTAATGAAATATAATACATATGCTTTATTACCGCCATACACGCTGTGTGCAGCTCATTACTTATCTGCTTTGATTTAAATATTCTTTTATTTTGATTTTATCTGTTTCATTCCGGCGTTCATTTTTTTTTTTTCCTGTATTCTCTTGCCGGTATTTTTTTCCCTTTGCTTTACTCGAAAGCGACGCCATAACTCACGATTCCTTCACGGTCAGGCGGCGACATACGTATCCTTGCTGTGAGAAACAGCGGCAGGAGGGTCAAAAGGGAAGGAGAAAAAGGATGCATTGGCGAGTCTGAAAGTTTTGGGGGGGGGGGGGGGGGGGGGGGGGCAGTAAAAAAAGGGAATACCGATGAAAAAACAAAACACGGATCCGGATCCTCGTATCGTCGTGCAACAGCAACAGCAGCAGCACAAGGTATTATAGGTACTGTCCAGGTACTTCTACACGAATGCAATCACGCGTAGGGCTTTGAGCTTGACCCGATTACCATTATATTTTTTCTTCAATTTTTACGCAGACGAACACGTATCACGTATGTTGCACGGATTTTTTTCTTTCAAAAATCAATCTCTCTTTCTCTCTTTCTCTCTTTCTTTATCTGTCTCACGGATATAATTTATACGTTAACGCATACGGAAAAAATGGAAGGAAGGAAGGGAACTGATTTTGTTGTTGTGTAGGTATGTGAAGAGTCCATTTAAAACCCTCGATCTTCGTCGAGCGACGTTCATTTGTGTCTCTCGCTCGTCATCGTCATCGTCGTTTCTCTGGAACCGAGTGTCATTATACATACTCATACACACCTAGTCGACAGAGTGTCTGAGGTTGCGAGATCCCTCTCCCTTTCTCTCTATCTATCTCTTTCACACTCGCTTTTTTTTCTACCTTCTGTACATATACGTGTATATAATACGCGTTGCAGTTTTCTCATTTCTGTTATCACTCAAGCTTTTTAAGATAAACATCGATCGAATCTGAACCCTCTTGTTTCAGATGGTGTATCCGAAAAGCGACCAGCAGCGGCTCAGGTTGGGTGAAAGCGTCAAGACCATCCTGCTTTTCCGGGCCCTCGACAAGGTAGGGAATAAGAAATACATTCTACCATTCTGCATGCATGCATTATTTTCATCTTCATAGGGTATGTCACCTTTTATCACACGCGGGTGAAAAGATGAGGCTGAAGTTAGTCACGTTATTGTATTAACTATTCATGTTTCGAAAAATTCCCGTTATTTCGTAATTTCAGGAATTCCCGATACACATGGTATATTATTTGATCAAGCAAATGAAAATTAGATTTTGGTAACTCACGCCACTTGAAAGTCATTAAAATGTTGCAAGATAGCGACCTCCCCCCCCCCCCCCACGTCGCGCGTCGTTTCGTTATGCTAACGTTACTAACTTCGGTCTCGTGTGAAAAGTGGCAATCTTATTGCGTAGGTATATAGTTTAAACTGGACGAAGGTAGCCAACTTCATCTCACAGTTTTGTAAAGATAGTTTCGCGCATGCGTAGTATACACTATTGCTTCGCTTTCTTCCCTCGGGAGATGACTTTCGTCCTTAGGGAGAAGAAATTGACGACTAGCGTTCCGCGAAACTACCGCACAAAAGCCCCATTACCACTTTTCATTCAGGCACTTGTTATAAAAACTCACGCGTATGACTGACTTGGGCGTAAAATTGCCGATCGCAATAATTATACTCGTGTGCCTCGTGTGATTGCATCGGGCGCAAACTTCACACTAGTCGCTGCAATCGGCAACTTTGGTAATACATTTTACTCTGTCATGCTGCATATACCGAAACGATGATCAATTGTTTGCACTATATGAACGCGTCCTATTCCTGCGTCGACTTTGAATCCGCGTTAAGGGACCCTTTCATGAAACAACAGCCGATTACCCCATTCAGGGAGATCGCATGTAATGTTTCGATTTAGTACGACAGACGGTCTTTGTATCGTGGATAATAAGTATCATTACCGCTTGAAGTTGTATTTACTGCGGTATAATGACGGTGTGATTGTTGTTTGAATGTTTGTCCGTTTGTTGTTTCCCGGTTTAGCCGTCAACCAACCCCGATCATCCTCGGTGCGGCTCTTTAATTCACGATCAATGAAACAGCCCCCCCCCCCCCCCCCCCCCCCCCCCGCCCCGTTTACGTGTCACGTATGCCTGTGTGTGCGTGTGTGTGTGTACGGGGTGGTATAATACCAACCCTTGCACACCGCCTGCCAACCACTTGACATTTTGATCGCCCTAATATTACACGTACCTTGTATTGGTATGCATACATACCCCTACATTGTCCAAATAGATGTATATAATGCATCGTGTCTGTGTTTGAACCTATGTTGTAAGTCCGTTTTCATGACGTATAAGTATTTGTATCCCGCGTTAAGTCGCTATAACCCGTTCCTCGTTATTCCCCCTCATATAATATACACGTAACGGTTGTAAGGTTAAAGGTCTCTTCTTCGCGCGACGAGGAAATCGAAGCGATGACTCTGTATTTTCAGACATGTATTTCGTCAGGTTAAATATTTGTATATTTTTATATTATTTTACAGAAAATTGCATTCTGTATAATCTTCTTTTATCCGCTTCTTAATACACGCACAAGTGTAAGAAAACAGTTCGGTTTACGAAGACTTTACGTAAACACACTTTTTCCTCGAATCGCGCACGTCGCGCGTTTATAATTCATTAGGACGAAAAAGAATGAAAGGGAAATGTGAAAAGCGGTGTTTTTTTTCTTCCGGCGCTGTTTTGGAAGTTCTTTCTTTCTTTGAATGTATTATAATGTTTGGTACAAGTTCGCAGCGGGTGGGGTTTGGTTAGAATTATTGTCAACTTTGCAGTGAGCTTGCAAAAGCAAACAAAGCTGTGAGTAGAGTTAAAAGATTCGAGTTCAATGTTTGCCTCTAACAAGGAACATCAGTTTGGTGTCCCCCTCTGATTTCCTTGAGGCTCGTGGATGTTGTAGTACAATCAAAACTAAGACATACTTTTTTCTTTTTTATCTGCGGAAAAACAGTTTGGAGGGGTGAAAACTACCGCCAAAAATGGGCACCGAACGGGGTGTTTTCTTGATGCACTTGAACGATGTATTTGAATGAAACCAACGCTGAAATGTTTTTATTCATTAATAACACAACCACCGATGATACCCAATATCAATGCTTGTTGTTGTTATTGTTGTTGTTGTTTTTGTTAGGTGTCTGGAGTTTTCTGTGAAAGATTGTCGCATTATCGCGTAGCTGTTCATTATACCCATTCTGTTTGAAAATTATTTGTACTCTTCACAAATGTTGGCGGAATTTTTTGGCTCGCCTTGTTTATAGGTATATAATAGTGACAACGAAAGTGATGTGACGTTAAAAAACCCTCGAAATCTGTTTTTTTATTTAGATAAGTGCATTTATCTAGATTGCATGTTATGATGATGTATATTTTTCTCAGATAGTAGCACTAATGCTCACTCAAAACGTTTTTCAATTATTTGACGTTGATTTAGGGGTGGGTGGAAAAAAATTTTCAACACCCCAAACAAGGCCCACGATGATGTGTACGAACATATAGTCACAGGCGATGATGAAAGAGTCTCAGCTTTCTCAACATCATTACTGTGTATAATCATATATGTATAACGTACAAAGTTAAATCACAACCGTAATCATGATATCAACGAGGATAAGGATGAGGAGGCCGGGACGGAGGAAAAGAACGACAAGGGTGATGTCGAGAACTCTGCGATAAAGAACGGAATGCCTCCTCCTCCCGCTCCTCGGCATCATCGTCATCGTCATCGTCATCATCATCCACCCAGCCAAGCACCCCCATCCGCATCTTCTCCCTTCCGGCGAAGTATCTAGAGTATGTTTAGAAGCTTGGGGAAATCCCTCTTAAATGACCAGAATTGAGAATTTCTACCAGCTTGGTTCTTCTCCCTTGTTAATTCACTCATCCGTAAGGATTTCAAAAGCTCCGGCTATGCCTTGTTATCCCCTATCTACGATGTCGAGGCTACTAACGTCAGCAATATTCTCGCGCATCCTCGGCGGTCTCTCAAACACTTGTTCTCCAATTACTTTATTACGTCCGTCACTCTCGACTGATTGGAAACGACATGTATTCGAAGAAGAGAAAACTAACAAACGGAACATGGTCAACCATTGTTAATAATAATGTTAACATTTTCAGGAACAAATGGCCGACGTGCTGGACGCGATGTTTGAAAAAACGGTCGAAGTCGGTGATTATATAATACGGCAAGGAGACGACGGCGATAATTTCTATGTCATTGAAAAGTGAGTAAATACATGTTACATGCGTACATGATATGTGTTGAAACCGGTCAATGTTTTATAAACAATCCAATGGATTGATTTGTCTTTGGTTCGAAGAACGCTTTTGAGATTAGAATAATCCAAATGTTGACGACGGGATTGATTTGATTGATTTACTGATAGTCGGTGGTCTCACCAATTTCAACAAATTAATTAACTTTTCTGTTCTTCTCTAACCTCCAGGGGTAAATTCGAGGTTTACGTCAAGGATCCGTCAGGTGCCGATGTCCTGATACACACCTACGACAACAGCGGTGCCTTCGGCGAATTGGCACTACTGTACAACATGCCAAGGGCGGCGACGATCAAGGCCATCACTCCGGGCACCCTGTGGGCGATGGACAGGCAGACCTTCCGACGAATCCTGCTAAAGTCTGCGTACAAGAAACGCAAGATGTACGAGGATCTGATCAACAAAGTTCCCATGCTCAAGTCACTCGAGGTTTGTCACCGATCGGTTTAACCTTATTAAAAATTCATTGAACTTGTCGTGCAAACTTAATCCTTCTTCTTTTTCCCAATCAACAAATCTGCAGAATTATGAACGCATGAATCTGGCCGATGCTCTTGCGCCAAAACACTTTGCCGATGGCGAGCTTATAATAAAGCAAGGCGACATCGCCGATGGAATGTATTTCGTCGAGGATGGTGTGGTCAAAATTACTATTCTCGGTGATAACGGCAGAGAAATTGAGGTAAGAAGTAAACTTTACTACAACAGTCTAAATCTTTTCTCTCTTTGCTTTCTCATAACAGTACACATTTATTTACGTATATATTTATATGTAGACACGTATCTTCGGTTTACACAAGAAAGCGATACACGCGTTTAAATATACGTATTTACCCTCGACATTATCACACTAAAACTAATGAGACGTTAAACTATTTATACACTATGCTTGGCGAAGCTATTATACTTTTGTTTACTCATTTGAGTCTCTTTCCTTCATTCTTTCATTCTTTATCTTCTCTGAAGAGTTTTTCTTACCTCATCAGCGACAAAGTTGTTTACTTATCTGTTTATCGCTTAAAGTCTGACTCTTTGCTTCAATCCTTTCTTTTTCACAGTCAGTTCTAAACGTTTTCAAAACGATGCAAGGAAAACGGTGACTTTGTCGAGCTTATTGCATGGAGTGTACGTTAGTTGTTTACAGAAAAAAAAGTGATAATCTTGCTATAATTCTTATTGCGGTAAATTAGTGTATTATTTACTTTCACTTCTCAGTCATTCACTTAATAACTATTTTCATCTTATCTCTGGATGGGAAACAGGGTATTCCCACAAATGTCATAGAGGTATGAGGAGAACCCCCTTGTCGTATAGATATTATCACATTTTGTTGAATATACCTGTTATTGTGTGGAAACGTTCTGGCACATGATTGATATTCCGTGACAAGTAGTCCAAATCCACTCTCCCTATTTTATTGATATTTTATAGTAAAATTATCCGCTGCTTATCCCTAGATTACGAATGATTGTCAAAGAGGCGTAAGGTTGAACCATGCTTCAAAGTCTTCCCGAACTATGTCAGAAAATAAATGTCTGATATCCTTCCGAAATAAATGTGTATACTTCGTCCTCAATTTCTCATTCATTGTAACTGCAATCTTAATATTTGTCCTGAATGTGCGTATAAAAATATAGATCCAAGTGTTCACAAGTCTTACTATTTTTTTTATATCTCTGCATAATTGGATTCGAACACGTGGAGCGAAGTAAGGAGCAGATTTTACTATAATATTTGGCAAACATGTGGGATGCGAGTCGGCTTTTCAGTATAAATTTTCAATCTGTCAGATTCGATGTATAAACCTTACACGATGACAAGTTTGCGAAATATCAGAGTAAAACCTACTCGTCCTTTTGCTCCTTGTACGATAATCGAAACCTGGTTTCAGATCAACCGCGTACCTGCCGGTGGCTACCTAGGTGAGCTAGCCCTGGTCACGCACAAGCCACGAGCGGCGTCCGCTTACGCGGTCGGCAACGTTAAGCTGGCATGTAAGTATCGGACACCTGATTCCCGATTTAACGAGTCGATAGTCTCTCTTGTTAGAGATATTGTAATGTAGTAAAGAAGTTGGTTTTCTTCTACTTTGTTTTCGCTTTTTCCGCATCGTTATTCGTCATCTAATTTATTGTTAATTGACCGACTCTCTTTACACTCGTTCAGTTCTGGACGTCGAGGCTTTCGAACGTCTCCTCGGCCCCTGTATGGAATTGATGAAACGAAATATCGAGGACTACGAAGATCAGCTGATCAAGATATTTGGAAGCAAAACTAACATCTCCGACGTTCGATGAACAACTTGATGTCGACGATGATTATTCTTATTCTTCTTCTTCCAATAACAACACAACACACAACAACAACAACAACAACAACAACAAAAAACGCAACCATCGGCACAAAATATAGGAAACCATATATTGCGACACGCTTAATTAATTAATTCATCAACTACGTACATATAGATACATTATATACATATATTCATATTTAGCGTGACTCTAAATACATCTAAACCAGAGTAAACTTTAACCAGAAAAAGAAGAAAAGAAGTACCAAAAAAAAAAAAAAAAAAAAAAAATGAATAATCTGCCACCGACTTTGTTCAGCACCGATTTTCAACTGCTATATGATCCTGATATATTCTTGTCAAAATCGCTATTATCGGTATATATATATCGGAATATATATGTATATATACTCCGGATAATGACAGAATATCATTTTTCATTTTAACTCGACTATACTATTATACTTAATTTATTATTTTTATCTAGTTATTTATATTGTATCCACTGGACCTTTCTTGCTCTTTTCTCGAATTAGTTTTAGGTTCTCCATTTCTTTTTCTTTTTGTCTTTTTTTTCCCCATCCCTATTGTGTTTATCATATCTGTTGTTTCGTACGATCAATCGATCGTCTGATCGGAATCCCGCTGTATAATACTTATTGTCTCTGTAATGCTAGTAAACATTAGATCTGCCTAACTTTGATTATTCAATTCGCTTGTGCGAAAAGTTGACGGTGTAAAAAGTAAGGAAAATGCAAAGCACGATTATATTGGATATGGTATATAATGTTCGAGTATTAGTATTAAATCGTTTTCATGAATCTCAACTTCGACTATTCACATGCGGGTCACAGCGACACGAATGATCGCCACATTTCCTTGTTTTCTTATCTCTGCGTCATTTTTCCTTTAGATGAAACGCGCGCCTCCTAACGAAACGATGGTTTTAATTATGAAACACGTATAAGAGATAGGTATTCAAGATATTTATTTTTAAAACGGAAGCCACAAGTTCAAGGGAAAATAATTAAAGCAATCCTTTTCTCTCAAACTATGTTATTATATTCTCATTTCTTCTCTACTCTGCCTCTGGGATTGATCTGAGGGTGCGCGGTATTTGAAATTACGAAAATTATCGGACGTTTGTTTTTTTCTTTCTTCTTGCGTTAAGGGAAGCAAAGGATTAAGAGAGAAAACAAAGCAAAGCTGAGGTAAAAAATATCGTACAGAAAGAATTAGAGTTTCAACAAAACGGTAACTGCAGAGTTTTGTAAGCGTTGTTGCAAAAGCAGTAAATACGTAATGTTGCTTAAATCCGGTTTCAGTTTTGTTTTTAATCCATGTACCGTACCGATGTCTTCTCTTCCTGGTTTTCTTTTTCTCTGTCTTATTTTAGTTGATTTATTCAAGTCTTTTTCAAGGTCCAGACATCTTTATTCGTTCACTCGGTTGATTCTTACTTTTTCTTCTCGTCGTGTCCCTCATTTTCGTTCGACTCGATTAATTTCCACTACAACTATACTTAAACGCTACTCTACTGGTTCGGGCACACAGGCTTTACACGGCATCTTGAAACGAGCTTCGTTACTTTTTGAACTGAATTATAACTCATAACGCTCGTATCGCACAACACCTTACCGTCGTAAATACTATATTATAAGCTATAATGCGAATTTTCACACAGACTCTGTCCACCTTAATATTAAACACGCGTGTATATCTAAACTATACTGTATTATCTATACAACGCTATTATTAAACTAAATTGACGTCGTGGATGAGAATAGAAGAAGCGCAAAGGGAATATTATAGGTACATATATTCCGCTGGTGGAATAAGTACATATTATAGAAACAAAAGTGTATATTTATTAATTTTTAATTACACACACGCAATTATGTTTGTGTATCGTTGTTATTATTACTAAAAAAACTAAGAGAGAATATAAGAGAATAAGAACGATATATCAGCGTGCCATTGTAAAGTTGTGATATTGTATTACGAACGAGCGACTTTACCGTTTCTACTTCTGTCGTTACTAATCGTCACCAAATTATTTCTTTCAAACTCTTAAAGCCTAATTGTCAAATCGAAGTTCGCGAAACCGTCGACAAAGATCCCCCTCCAAATAAGAAAAAAAAAAGAAGAAAAAACACCCCCCCTTACGTCTGTTAATTGGCTTTTTATCTATTTATTTATTTATATTATCTGTTCATTATAATAATGACAAAAATATTTACCGTCACTTTGTTTTTCCCTTTTTTTTCTCATCCACTTACCTTTCTTACTCTCTTTTTCTGTCTCTTGTAACTAACCGTTAGGGTTAAAAAGAAAAAGTATGTACGCATGTACAGAGGCGCGCAAAGTCCGCGTTCTTCACGGTGACAATCTAAAAAGCAAAAGGACAAAAAAAAAACGTGTTTACCAAGGAATAAATAGATACAATGAATGTTTAAAAGTTGCAAAAAGAAAAAAAAGAAAAAAAGAAAAAAAAGAAAAAACTGAATAAAAAGTAAAATGAAAACTAGTAAAAAAGAAAAACAATTTAAAAGTATAACTCACTGCCAATTACAGTTGAGATTATAAACAGTTTGTTGTTATGGGCTTAAAATATCGAGACGATTTGTCGTTTTAAAAAAAAAAACCTGCTTTTCGACTAGCTAACTGTTTGTTGTATTCCCTATTTGACGGTTGTAACAAAAATCTGGCAGAATGAGGGGCGAAGAAGAAAAGAAATTTGATATAACAATAAAAAATTAACCAAGCAAATCTTATTCAGTACTCGTCGTATCGTTGCGCATAATCATCTTTCAAAGCATATTTCTTCGTTCAAAGATCTGTAATTATCACGAAATTATAC